>NW_021963766.1:0-55259 GCF_901765095.1 Microcaecilia unicolor | reverse complement strand
AACTGGGTCCAGACGGCACAACAGGGCAAGGCAAGAACTACTACTACTTAACATTTCTAGAGCGCTACTAGGGTTACGTAGCGCTGTACAGTTTAACAAAGAAGGACAGTCCCTGCTCAAAGGAGCTTACTAGACAGGACTAGGTAGGGCAAGGCTAGGCAAGGCAGACAAGACAGGAACCGGATCCAGACCAGACAAGGAAAAGCAGGGCAATGGGGCTAAGAACCCAGGCAGAACAAGGCAAGACACCAAAACTAGGTTAAAACTGGGTCCGGATAAGGCAAAGCCAGGCAGGGCAAGGACTGGATCAGGACAAGAGACAATACAAAGGACCAGACACTAAGGCAAGGTAAAGATAGAAGCAAGGCAAAAACTGGACAAGACAAGACTTGGCAAGGCAACAACAAGTGTCTAAGGTAAAGCAAGTTCTGGAAACAAGGCATGGCTGGAGCTTGGCAGGAACTCAGAGACAAGGCAGAGCCTGGAGATTGGCAGGAACTTGGAGACAAGGCAGAGCCTGGAGACTGGCAGGAACTTGGAGACAAGGCAAGACTAGAGCTTGGCAGGAACTCGGAGACAAGGCAGGGCTGGAGCTTTGCAGCAACTCGGAAACAAAGCAGGGCTGGAACTGGAACAAGGCAGGAACTTGGCAAGGCAGATCTGGAGCAGGAACAAGACAGGCACTTGGCAAGGTGAATCAGGAACCAAACAAGTGTAAGGGAGCAGGGGAAAGTTGGACCAAAAGAATACGGGAACAGGGGCTCAAGCCGGTAGGAGGTTGCAGAAAGAGAAAGTTTCAGTGTCAAGTTTCCAGTACACCGAGGGTTCGCCCCCTAGTGGCTGAGAGACCAGCCCAAGTATTGAGGAGGGTGAGGAACTACCAGTCCCAAGAATCCTCTCTTCCTAGGCAAGTCACACAGGAGCTGGGAGGCGGGGATTGGGACATGATTTCTGATGACAGTGATGAGGAACAGGTGGGAGAGCCAGGGGAGGAGGTGACTAGGGATTATGATAAAATGGAGATAGCTGAGGAGCTGGGGGAGGAAGGTATGAAGATTGCAGCCCTGGCTCAAACTGTGGAGAATGCAAAGAGAGGTTTCCTAGTGGCCACGCTGAGTCAGTTGTGGAAGACTGGAGAAAGCAGGTTGAGGCGATGGGGGAAATCCCTGTGGGAAAGATGTGCAGGTAATTTGCCTCAGAGAATAGGAAGGAGTGTTGCAGAGATTAAGTACCGGAGTAGAAGAAATGCAAGAGATTGGCTGGTTTGATGAACTGTGACTATGTGAAAAAAATATACTGACGTTGTAAAGGTGTAGAAGGACATTAACTGCTGAGAGTTTTGAAACAGTGCCTGAAAAGTAAAGGCACAGTAAAACTTCTGCCAGCTGTGTGTGGGATGAGGGGAGAAAGAAGTTCCACTGTGAAGTTGTAAGCAGTACTGCTATGAATTGCTCAAATAAACTTTCATTTATAAGAAGTTTTGCCGTTGGTGTGCATTTGTGGATAGAAAGAGCAGCAATACGGGCAGTAAGGACTGAAGCTGAATAAAGATTTGAGTGAAGACCAGAGTGTGGCAGATCCATCCAGTTAGCAGTGCGTCTGAGGTGAGGGACCGGCTGACACAAGGCAGACACATGAGGCAAGGCTAGGGCTGGAGACCTTGTTGTGAAGGCACAGGGACAAGCCCAGGCCTTCCTTAAATACCACGGGGCAGGAAGTAATGCCCCCCGCGGGGTTCCCCAGGGTCACCACTGAAAAACAATAAAAAGGTCTCTTCAGCGTGCGCAAACCCTAGGAGGACTGGCAACCCGGAAGCACCTTGCTGCAGGATGCAGGAGACAGCCACACTACCCGATGAGGGCCCCAAACACTGCGGGACCTGCCAGGAGAAAAGATGAATCGGGGTGAAAGGCATGCCTATCCCTTGAGCAGTGTTTTTCCCCCTTGCTGCTTCTCCTCCTTTTCTGTACACATTCAAAACTCTGTGGGTTCAGATTCTCCTCTGGTCTGATTCTCTATCAGCGATGCCCTCTCTCTGGATCCACCCTGGTCTCAGGACCGAGTTCTTCCTGGCTGCAATCCACTGCTCCCGGGCTGGGTGTCCTCTGTCCACCCATAGCACACACAATCTTCTGGTTTCCACTTTTAGGAGCCGCAACCCTCCTTTACAGCCAATGATCACATTCCTTGTTTAGGATTCCCTTTTTATCCTCTTGGTAGGGTTACCATTTTTTGTCCTCATAAAAAGAGGACACTTACCCCGCCCCTTTCACGCCCCTGCCCCGCCCCTTTCACGTACTCGCCCCCCCCTGACACATATTCCCCTCCCCCGGTCACCCCTTCCTCCCCCCATCACCTTCCCTCCCCCGTCATCTCCACTCCCCCTGTCACCTCCCCTCCCCTTACTCTACTATCCCTTGTGGTCTAGAGGTAACTCTTCGGGGCAGGAAAGAGCCCCCTCTTTCCTGCCCGGAGCGCTGCTGTCAGCTGCCCTGCATCCTGTGAGTCCGGCTCTCGGCGTTTCAAAATGGCCGCCGAGAGTTGAAGTCTCGTGAGGCTGCTTCAACTCTTGGCGGCCAATTTGAAACGCCGAGAGCCGGACTCACAGGATGCAGGGCAGCCAACAGCAGCGCTCCAGGCAGGAAAGAGGGGGCTCTTTCCTGCCCGAAGACGAAGAGGTACCTCTAGACCACCAGGGATAGTAGAGTAGAGTAGGGGAGAGGAGTCCCGCGCCCGCCAGCCAGCCCGTTTGTCCAGAAATCCGGACAAACGGGCAGGCTGGCCAAATCCGTCCGGATGCCCGGACTTGTCCTCAAAAGAGGACATGTCCGGGTAAATCCGGACGTATGGTAACCCTACCTCTTGGTTTGTTGACAATGTACCCTCAGTCAACCAAAGAACCCCTCATGGGCCTAATTCCAACCTTTCTTCCCTTTGTAACTCTCCTTCCCCCTTGTCATTCTCTACAAGGGCAACTCTTTTCTCCTGAATTCTGTTTCAAAACCACTCCACTTGGGCTGGGCTTCCTCCTACCCATGGACTTCCTACCACTCCAGTCCTCTAGCAGGAACCTCTGTCCAGTGACAATCCTAGGTCGGCTGCCACCCGGGGCGGATCGCTGATGCGCACCCCCCCCCCCCCCCGAGTGCAGCACGACCCCCCCCCCCCCCCGGCGCAATGACACACACACACACACATCCCCGGGTGCATTTTTAGCTGCTGGGAGCAGCCGCGCGGCTCTCGGCTCCACTGGCTCCCTGCTCCCTCTGTCCCGGAACAGGAAGTAGCCTGTTCCGGGGCAGAGGGAGCAAGGAACCAGCGGAGCGACAGGCGCGCGGCTGCTCTCTGCACCCCCCAACCCAGCAGCATGCACCCGGGACGGACCTCCCCCACCGCCCCGCCCTTGATACGCCGCTGCCTCTGTCCCCCCAGGGCTCTGGAAAAATCTATCACTTTTGTAATGCCCATTCTCCGAGGACAAGCAGGCTGCTTGTTCTCACTGATGGGTCGGTGTCCACGGCGGCCCAGAAACAGAGATTTTTTCCAGCAAAAATCAACTGCGCATGCGCGGCCATCTTCCCATCCGCGCGCGTCCGTTCCCGCCTCAGTTTTTCTTTTTCTGCAGAGGAGAGTGGCTGCGTGTTGGTCTCTCTCCCTCAGGCCCAAAGAAAGACTTTGGCGTTTTCGCGCTCTTGTTTGCGCTTTCTTTTTGTTTCACGTTGCCTCTTTGTCTTTTCTTTTTTCCAGTTTAAAAAAAACAAACACATTTTTCCTTATATTCTTAGTTTTTCCCTTTTTTAAGTTTTCTTTCGATTTCGTCGCGGGTCTCATTTTTGTGCCCCTCTGTTGGCACAATGGAGCCTTTTAATTTCGCCGCCACGATTTTTCCGCGCATGTCATCGAAGCCTCCCAGTGGCTTCAAGAAGTGTGCTCGGTGCCAGCGGTCGATCTCGGGCACTGATCCGCACGCGTGATGCATCCAGTGCCTTGGGCCCGATCATCGCCCAGACGCCTGTAAGTTGTGTCTGAGCTTGAAAAAGCGGACAACAGGCGTCTAGAAGAGCTCTTCAGGACCGTCTTTTTGGAGTGCCGACTGATTCCTCGGCGTCGACATCAGTACCGAGGTCTGTGGCGTCAATATCTGCACCGGGGATGGCATCGACATTGGGAGAGAAGGTAATGGCTGTCCGGACTTCACCACTGGCTGGGAGTACTGAGCCGTCGAGTGAGTCTCCACCTGTCTCGAGGGCTCCTGCTGTGCAGGCCCATCGGGACCAACCCCTGTTGGACCCGACCCCGAGGAGGCGTTTGGATTCCATGTCCTCCTTGTCGGTACCAAGGAGTGCCGGTGAAGTGCTTCAAGCGAAGGCGAAGAAGCATCGTCATCGGTCTCCTTCGAGACATGGTACCGGGAGCTCCGGGGCGTCGAAAGAGTCGGCACCCGAGAAGCGTTGATGCCGGGAGGAGTGCTCACCCTCCATACAAGAGGTGTCGGTGCATAGATCTTCAGACAGCCCGGTACCGCCTCCCAGGCTTCCACAGATTCTGACGCCGACTTCTGCACCGGCCCCACAGCCTTCCTCGACAGCGGCTCTAGACGAGCGCATCCGAGCCCTTCTTCCAGGCCTCCTGGAAGGGCTGCTGCGTCAGTCTGTCTCGGTACCAGGGGTGCTTTCGCCCTCGGTACCATCGATGGAAGCAGCAGCTGGCTCTGTGCCTGTGGTGCGGTCCCCGACGCCGGTACCGCTTGCCGCATCGGCCTCGGCTGCCACCCAGGTCAACTCCCCGTCGAAGTTGCTGGAGGGAGCTTCATCGCCGCCGGCATGGGAGTCAACTTCTCGGCATCGCTATAGAGGACGGGGTTCCTAGGCGTCAAAACAGGCCCGGTTTTGGACTGCAGTTAGAGAACTCTTGTCCGATACCGAGGAGGATGCCTCGTGGGATGAAGGGGAAGACCCCGGGTATTTCTCTTCCGAGGAGTCTTGTGGTCTTCCTTCTGATCCTACTCCTTCACCTGAGAGGAAGCTTTCTCCACTGGAGAGTCTCTCCTTCTCGTCATTTGTCCGGGAAATGTCTGTGGGCATTCCCTTCCCGGTGGTAACTGAGGATTAGCCCAGGACTGAGATGCTCGAGGTCCTTGACTATCCTTCACCACCTAAGGAGTCATCCACTGCCCCTTTGCATAATGTCCTTAAAGAGACATTGCTTAGGAACTGGACAAAACCACTCAGTAATCCCACCATTCCCAAAAAAGCTGAGTCCCAATATCGGATTCATGGAGAACCTGAGTTGATGAAGTCGCAGTTACCTCATGACTCTATGGTTGTGGATTCCGCTCTCAAGAGAGCAAGGAGTTCTAGAGATTTTGCCTCGGCGCCCCCGGGATGAGAATCTAGAACCCTGGACTCTTTTGGGAGGAAGGCCTATCAGTCCTCTATGCTCGTATCCAAGATCCAATCATACCAGCTCTACATGAGCATCCACATGCGAAACAATGTAAAGCAACTGGCGGACTTGGTGGATAAACTCCCTCTGGAGCACGCCAGGCCTTTTCAGGAGGTGGTCAGGCAGCTGAAGGCATGTCGTAAATTCCTGTCCAGGGGTGCTTACGACACTTTTGATGTTGCATCCAGATTCGTTGCTCAAGGTATAGTGATGCGTAGACTCTCATGGCTGCGTGCATCTGACCTGGATAGTCGAACCCAGCAGTGGCTTGCGAATGTTCCTTGCCGGGGGGATAATATTTTGGGCGAGAAAGTCGAGCAGGTGGTAGAGCAGCTCCACCAGTGGGAAACCGCCCTCAACAAGCTCTCCCACCGGGCGCCTTCAGCATCTACCTCAACAGGTAGGCGGTTTTTCCGGGGAAGGAGGACTGTCCCTATGCTTACAATAAGTGTAGGTACAATCCACCTTCCCGACAGCCTTCTCAGGCTCAGCCCCAGCGCGCTCGTTCGCGTCAACAGCGTGCGCCCAGACAGGCCCCTGCAGCTCTCCAGCAAAAGCAAGGGACGTGCTTTTGACTGGCTCCAGCTGAGCATAGCCGCCATAAAAGTACCCGTGCCAGACGATCTACCGGTCGGGAGGAGGTTAAAAGTTTTTCACCAAAGGTAGCCTCTCTTAACCTCCGACCGGTGGGTTATTCAAATAGTCCAGTTAGGGTACTGCCTCAATTTGATCTCCAGACCTCCAAATTGCCCACCGGGAGCTCAGTCCTTCAGCTTCCAGCACAGGCAGGTACTTGCAGAGGAACTCTCCACCCTTCTCAGCGCCAATGCGGTCAAGCTCGTTCCACCCGGGCAAGAAAGGCTGGGATTCTATTCCAGGTACTTTCTTGTGCAAAAGAAAGCAGGGGGGATGCGTCCCATCCTAGACCTAAGGGCCCTGAACAAATTCCTGGTCCAAGAAAAGTTTAGGATGCTTTCCCTGGGCACCCTTCTTCCCATGATTCAGAAAAACGATTGGCTATGCTCTGTGGACTTAAAGGATGCTTATACACACATTCCGATACTTCCTGCTCACAGGAAGTATCTTTGATTCCGTCTGGGGACACGGCACTTCCAGTATTGTGTGCTGCCCTTTTGTCTTGCGTCTGCGCCCAGGGTGTTTACAAAATGCCTGGTGGTGGTTTCAGCGTCGCTACGCAGACTGGGAGTGCATGTGTTCCCTTATCTCGACGATTGGCTGGTGAAGAACACCTCGGAGGCAGGAGCTCTACAGTCCATGCAGATGACTATTCAACTGCTGGATCTACTTGGGTTTGTGATAAATTACCCAAAGTCCCACCTTCTTCCAGTTCAAAAACTAGAATTCATAGGAGCTCTGCTGGACTCCCAGACAGCTCATGCCTATCTCCCCGAGGCGATGGCAGACAACCTTCTGTCTTGTTTCCCTGGCCAGAGCGTCTCAGCAGATCACAGCTTGGCAGACGTTGAGAATTCTGGGCCATATGGCCTCCACGGTTCATGTGACTCCCATGGCACGTCTTCATATGAGATTGGCTCAATGGACCCTAGCTTCCCAGTGGTATCAAGCTGCAGGGAATCTAGAAGATGTGATCCAGCTGTCCACCGAATTTCACAATTCCCTTCAGTGGTTGACAATAGATCCAATTTGACCTTGGGACATCCCTTCCAAATTCCTCAACCTCTAAAATTGCTGACCATGGATGCATCTCTCCTGGGGTAGGGAGCGCATGTAGATGGGCTCCACACTCAAGGAGCGTGGTCCCTCTAGGAATCAGGTCTTCAGATCAATCTCCTGGAGTTGCGAGCGGTCTGGAACGCTCTAAAGGCTTTCAGAGATCAGCTGTCCAATCAAATTATTCAAATTCACACAGACAACCAGGTTGCCATGTATTAAATCAACAAGCAGGGGGGCACCAGATCTCGCCCCCTGTGTCAGGAAGCCATTCAGATGTGGCTTTGGGCTCGCCGTCACGACATGTTTCTCCAAGCCACGTATCTGGCAGGTGTAAACAACAATCTGGCTGACAGGTTGAGCAGGATTATGCAACCTCACGAGTGGTCACTCAACTCGGGTGTGGTACGCAAGATCTTCTGAGAGTGGGGCACCCCCTCAGTGGAATTTTTGCCACTCAGATCAATCACAAGGTCCCTCAGTTCTGTTCCAGACTTCAGGCCCATGACAGACTAGCGTCAGATGCCTTTCTCCTGCATTGGGGGAAGGGCCTTCTGTATACATATCCTCCCATACCTCTGGTGGGGAAGACTCTACTGAAACTCAAGCAAGACTGCGGAACCATGATTCTGATTGCGCCTTTTTGGCCGTGTCAGATTTGTTTCCCTCTTCTTCTGGAGTTGTCCTCCGAAGAACCGTGGAGATTGGAGTGTTTTCCAACCCTCATCACTCAGAATGAGGAGGCACTTCTGCATCCCAGCCTCCAGTCTCTGGCTCTCATGGCCTGGATGTTGAGAGCTTAGAATTCGCCTCCTTGGGTCTTTCTGAGGGTGTCTCCTGAGTCTTGCTTGCTTCCAGGAAAGATTCCACGAAGAGGTGTTACTCTTTTAAATGGAGGAGGTTTGCCGTCTGGTGTGACAGCAAGGCCCTAGATCCTCACTCTTGTCCTACACAGACCCTGCTTGAATACCTTCTACACTTGTCAGAGTCTGGTCTCAATACCAACTCCATAAGAGTTCATCTTAGTGCAATCAGTGCTTTTCATTATCGTGCAGAGGGTAAGCCTATCTCTGGACAATCTTTAGTTGTTCGCTTTATGAGAGGTTTGCTTTTGTCAAAGCCCCCTGTCAAACCTCCACTAGTGTCATGGGATCTCAATGTCGTCCTCACCCAGCTGATGAAGCTTCCTTTCGAGCCACTGGATTCCTGCCATCTGAAGTATTTGACCTGGAAGGTCATTTTCTTGGTGGCTGTTACTTCAGCTCGTAGAGTCAGTGAGCTGCAAGCCTTGGTAGCCCATGCTCCTTATACTAAATTTCATCATAACAGAGTAGTCCTCCGTACGCACCCTAAGTTTTTGCCGAAGGTGGTGTCGGAGTTCCATCTGAACCAGTCAATTGTCTTGCCAACATTTTCCCCTCGTCCTCATACCCGCCCTGCTGAACGTCAGTTGCATACATTGGACTGCAAGAGAGCATTGGCCTTCTATGTGGAGTGGGCAAGCCCCTTCAGACAGTCCGCCCAAATGTTTGTTTCTTTTGATCCCAACAGAAGGGGAATCGCTGTTGGGAAACGCACCATTTCCAATTGACTAGCAGATTACATTTCCTTCACTTACACCCAAGCTGGGCTGACTCTTGAGGGTCATGTCATGGCTCATAGTGTTAGAGCCATGGCAGCGTCGGTGGCTCACTTGAAGTCAGCCATTATTGAAGAGATTTGCAAGGCTGCAATGTGGTCATCATAAGTACATAAGCACCCCCATACGGGGAAAAGACCAAGGGTCCATCAAGCCCAGCATCCTGTCTCTGACAGCGGCCAATCCAGGCTTCAAGAACCCGGCAACCTCCCCCCCCCCCCACAAAAAAAAAAAAAAATTAATAATGTTCAATGGACTTTTCCTTCAGGAATCTGTCCAAACCCCCTTTAAATTCCGTAAGGCCAGCTGCTGTCACTACATTCTCCGGCAACGAGTTCCAGAGTCTAACTACACGCTGAGTAAAGAAAAACTTTCTCCTATTTGTTTTAAATCTACCATATTCTAGCTTCATCTTGTGTCCCCTGGTTTTGTTGTTGTTTGAAAGTGTAAACAAATGCTTCACATCTGTCCGCTCTACTCCGCTTATTATTGTGTAGACTTCTATCATATCACCCCTCAGCCGCCTTTTCTCCAAGCTGAAGACCCCTAACCTTCTCAGCCTTTCCTCATAGGGAAGTCGTTCCATTCCCTTTATCATTTTCGTTGCCCTTCTCTGCACCTTTTCTAATTCCTTTATATCTTTTTTGAGATGCGGCGACCAGAATTGGACACAATACTCGAGGTGCGGTCGCACCATAGAGCGATACAACGGCATTATAACATCCCCATGTTTGTTTTCCATCCCTTTCCTAATAATACTCAACATTCTGTGCGCTTTCTTAGCCGCGGCAGCACACTGGGCAGACGTTTTTAACGTCTTATCAACGATGACTCCCAGATCCCTTTCTAGGTCCGTAACTCCTAACGCAGAACCTTGCATGACATAGCTGTAATTCGGGTTCCTCTTACTCACATGCATCACTTTGCACTTGTCAACATTAAACTTCATCTGCCACTTGGACGCCCAATCCCCCAGTCTCGTGAGGTCCTCCTGTAATCTTTCACACTCCTCCTGCGACTTGACGATCCTGAATAATTTTGTGTCATCTGCAAATTTAATTACCTCACTAGTTACTCCCATCTCTAGGTCATTTATAAATATGTTAAAAAGCAGCGGTCCCAACACAGACCCCTGCGGGACCCCACTAACTACCCTTCTCCACTAAGAATACTGACCATTCAACCCTACTCTTTGCTTCCTATCTTTCAACCAGCTCTTAATCCATAGTAATACCCTACCTCCGATCCCATGACTCTCCAGTTTCCTCAGGAGTCTTTCATGAGGCACTTTGTCAAACGCCTTTTGAAAATCCAGATACACAATATCCACCGGCTCCCCATTGTCCACATATTTGTTCACCCCCTCAAAAAAATGCAGTAGATTAGTGAGGCAAGACTTCCCTTCACTAAATCCGTGCTGACTGTCTCATCAACCCATCTTTTTGTACGTGCTCTGTAATTTTATTCTTGATAATAGCCTCTACCATTTTGCCCGGTACCGACGTCAGACTCACCGGTCTATAATTTCCCAGATCTCCACACATTCACATCTCATTACTGCCTTCAGCAGGATTCCCGACGCGACAGTCGGTTTGGGCAGTCGGTGCTGCAGAATCTGTTCGGGGTTTAGAATCCAACTCCACCCCCCTAGGCCCATTTTTATTCTGTTCCAGGCTGCACTCTCAGTTAGATGTTTCTTCGTTAGTCAATCTTTGTTATGTCCTCGCCATTGCGAGGCCCAATTGACCTTCTTTGTTGTTTTGAGTGAGCCTGAGGTGCTAGGGATACCAATCAGTGAGAACAAACAACTTGCTTGTCCTCGGAGAAAGCAAAGATACTTACCTGTAGCAGGTATTCTCCGAGGACAGCAGGCTGATTGTTCTCACCAACCCGCCCACCTCCCCTTTGGTGTTGTTGTTGTTCTTCTTTATTTGCTTTTTGATAAAACTGAGGCGGGAACGGACGCACGCAGGCAGGAAGATGGCTCATGCGCGGTGCGACTGTCCTGCACTCCGGAAGCTGTCACAAAGTTTGTTGATTTTTGCTGGAAAAAATCTCCGTTCCTGGGCCGCCATGGACGCCGACCCATCAGTGAGAACAATCAGCCTGCTGTCCTCGGAGAATACCTGCTACAGTTAAGTATCTTTTTCCCATGGGGTATTGCACTCATGTTCAGTGTAGCAGGACCATGTTCACATTCTAAAAAATCCCATGAAGAATGGTTTGTAGCAGGGGCAGTTAATATTAGACACTTTGGGCAACTCTTCATCCTCTCCCCCTCCCCATTAACATTCGTTGCCCTAGTACTCAACCATCATGATCCCTCAACACCACCCCTCCCAGAATAATCCTGTAAAAGACATAATTGGTTACCAGACATTTTTCAGAATATTTATATAAGTGAGCTGTCATGTGTGTGATATGCCATCCTAGTGAGCTCACAATCTAAATTTTTGTATCTGGGGGAATAGAGGGTTAAGTGACTTGCACAGTCACAAGGAGCTGTAGTGGGAATTGAACCCAATTCCCCAGGTTCTCAGGTTACCAAATTAACCATTAGGCTAGTCCTCCACTGTGCAATCAGTGCTCAGGGCCAGGCCAGGCCAGGCAGTTCTATACTAGAGAGATGCAGAGAAATGGGGATTGCTGGTATCTCACAGAACCCATGGGATTCCCACAGGTATGGAAGAAGTTCCATGGGATTCCCATGTGGATGGAAGAAGTTGTGGGATTCCCACAAGAGTGTAGTAAAACTCTTTTGTGACTCCAGAATGAGGCTTGGAATGCACTGAGAGAGAAAGTTTGAGTGAACACCAGAGGCTTGGAACACTTATTGGTTTAATAGTGAATACCACAGGAGGCTGTTGGTATTGGGAGGTGTTACAAAACACCTAGCCACCTGCCTGTGGTTACCCAGTGCCCACTTAGAGGGTCTATCCCAAGCACAGCTCAGGTCAGCCTGCATCTGCTGCTTGTGCTCTTCTTGTATTGTAAGCCACACTGAGCCCGCAAATAGGTGGGAAAATGTGGGATACAAATGCAATTAAATAAATAAATAAATTCACTAGCACCCTCCTCCCACTGACTGGGTCACAACCACTTCTGGGCGAGTCTCCCGCTCTCAAATTATCCACAGTGATTTCTAGGTTACTGGGACCACACTCCTAGTGGTCCCACAGTTCCCAGAAATCACTGACAGAACACACAAACTACCAGGATTCTTTATCAGTCCAGACAGGCAGAGTCAACAAACTAAACAGGTTTATTGTCACACATGAACAATGAAAACTGCATTCAACAAACAATAACAGGTAACTTAAATATAGATCAATTATAACTAGGGCTGTTCATCGATAGGATACGGTTAAAATGTCTAATTGCATGATTAATCGCATAAAGTGTCCCACTCACATTTTCACCTGTATAGTACAAACTATAGACTGTAAATGTCAATTCTCAAAACTGACATATTTTTCTTACCTTTGTTGTCCAGTAATTTTATTTTTATAATCATCTTATTCCCTGTCTCTGGTTCTGTTCCTCTGTCTGTGCTCTGAACTCTATTTTCAGGGCCTCCTCTCTCCTCACTATTTCTTTTTTCTCCTCTTCTCTTCTTCACTTCTTCCCCTATAACATCTTTTACATTCAACTTTCTGCCGTTTTTTTCCTCCTTATAGGAGAGAGCAGCATGATGCGATTAGTCGAGTTAAAATTATTACTGCAAGTTACAAATTTTAAAGCGATTAATCGCGTTAAATGAACAGCCCTAATTATAACACTAACTAAACATTTTATACTGCCTAAACAGTACCTGGGAAGATCAGGATATATAATTCACCAAGCCTCAGCAAAGAGATCTGTTTCTCTTTTCTCCTGGGCTAAGACTGAAGCAACAGCCAGCAACAACTGCTGGATAATTTCAAACTCCAGGTCAATTAGAGCTCAGTCAACAAGTTTTAAAAGTATACTGCTCACAGTACTGTAGATTCACTTCTTCACTAAGTGAAACTAAAAGAGGGCATGCACTTTTCTATAACAGCTTTAACATAAAGCATGCAACAATCTGCTGGCCAAACTAGAGAAATGCACTTCAAGAGTTAATAAAGACAATTTTACTACTATTTATCATTTCTTTAGCGCTACTAGACATACGTAGCATTCTACACTGGACATAGACAGTCCCTGCTCAACAATCTAATTACAATAATTTTACAGATTTAAAGCACACTGTTCTGTTACAGGAGGAAACAGAGGGCTGCAAGCAAGTAAATAATAGCATCAACTCCTGCGGTACCCAGGTGGGGATGGAGGAGATTAATTGTGAGGATGGGTGGCAATGAAATGGATCTGTGAGGATGGGTGGGGATCATAGGTGTAGTTTGACTGTTTCATTTGGGGGGGCAAAGAATGGGCGGAGCATATTAGCATATCATTTGCATATATACATATGCAAATGAATATACTAATATGGAGGACGGAATTGAAATTTACAGGCAAAATATCACAGATGCACATTTCAAAAAGCTGACACATTTCAATTAATAAATTATGAAAAAAATACTTTTATCTACCTTTGTTGTCTGATCATTTAGTTTTTCTATTCGCTTTGGTCCCAGTGTCTTCTGTTTTATGCAGTGTCTTCTTTCCAGTAGGCTTCCCTCTGCTCCCCACCCTCCCAGTCCCAACCATCTCTTGCTCCTTCCCTCTGCTCCCCACCCCTCCCAGTCCCATCCATCTTCTGTTCCTTCCCTCTGCTCACCATCCCTCTGTCCCATCCATCTTCTGCTCCTTCCCTCTCCCAATCCCATCCATCTCCTGGTCCATCCCTCTGCTCCCCACCCCTCCCAGTCCCATCCATCTCTTGCTCCTTCCCTCTGCTCCCCCCCCTCCCAGTCCCAACCATCTCTTGCTCCTTCCCTCTGCTCCCCACCCCTCCCAGTCCCATCCATCTTCTGTTCCTTCCCTCTGCTCACCATCCCTCTGTCCCATCCATCTTCTGCTCCTTCCCTCTCCCAATCCCATCCATCTCCTGGTCCATCCCTCTGCTCCCCACCCCTCCCAGTCCCATCCATCTCTTGCTCCTTCCCTCTGCTCCCCACCCCTCCCAGTCCCATCCATCTTCTGTTCCTTCCCTCTGCTCACCATCCCTCTGTCCCATCCATCTTCTGCTCCTTCCCTCTCCCAATCCCATCCATCTCCTGGTCCATCCCTCTGCTCCCCACCCCTCCCAGTCCCATCCATCTCTTGCTCCTTCCCTCTGCTCCCCACCCCTCCCAGTCCCATCCATCTTCTGTTCCTTCCCTCTGCTCACCATCCCTCTGTCCCATCCATCTTCTGCTCCTTCCCTCTCCCAATCCCATCCATCTCCTGGTCCATCCCTCTGCTCCCCACCCCTCCCAGTCCTATCCATCTCTTGCTCCTTCCCTCTGCTCCCTACCCCTCCCAGTCTCAACCATCTCTTGCTCCTTCCCTCTGCTCCCCACCCCTCCCAGTCCCATCCATCTTCTGTTCCTTCCTTCTGCTCACCATCCCTCCGTCCCATCCATCTTCTGCTCCTTCCCTCTGCTGTGCCTGACCTCTCCCAATCCCATCCATCTCCTGGTCCATCCCTCTGCTCCCCATCCCTCGCAGTCCCATCCATCTCTTGCACCTTCCCTCTGCTCCCCACCCCTCCCAGTCCCATCCATCTCTTGCTCTTTCCCTCTGCTCCCCACCCCTCCCAGTCCCATCCATCGTCTGTTCCTTCCCTCTGCTCACCATCCCTCCGTCCCATCCATCTTCTGCTCCTTCCCTCTGCTGTGCCTGACCTCTCCCAATCCCATCCATCTCCGGTCCATCCCTTTGCTCCCCACCCTCGCAGTCCCATCCATCTCTTGCTCCTTCCCTCTGCTCCCCCCCCTCCCCGTACCATCCCTCTTCCCTCTGCTCCCCCCCCCCGTGAGGTCCAAGATGGTGACTCCGTTTACCCCCCTCTTCCTCCCTCCCTCTGGCGCAGGCAACAATCTTCAGCTTTTTCAGCGTTCCTGGCAGTGGTAGCGATGTACACGCTGCCTTCAGTCTGCCCTGGAAGCCTTCTCTTCAAGTTCCTGTTCCCACCTATGCGGGAACAGGAACTTGAAGAGAAGGCTTTGGGGCAGAGCCGAAGGCAGCGTGTACATCGCTACCACTGCCAGGAACGCTGAAAAAGACTGCTGCCTGCGCTGGAGGGAGGGAGGAAGAAAGAGGGGTAGACGGACACGTTCCTCTCCGTCCACTTGGCTTCCCTGCCCTCTCTGTCTGCGTCCCGCCTTCCTCTGACGTCAGAGGAAGGCGGGACGCAGACAGAGAGGGCAGGGAAGCCAAGCGGATGGAGAGGAGCGCGTGCCTGCATGTTTTTTTTTTAACTAATGGCGCGGCGGCGCCTCATCGTCGTTTGGGGGGGGGCATTGCCCCCCTCGCCCCCCCCAGTCTACGCCTATGGTGGGGATGGAATGGATCTTGGTGGGTATGGGTTAGATTCCATCGGGGATGGGTGGAGATGGGTGAAATTTCTGTTCAGCTCTTTATTCCAGATCCTCACTGGATGTGCAGTAGCCAGCAGTCCAGCTCTGCACCAGCAGGAGGGTGAGAATTATATCTCCCTGTTCCTTCATTAAGATTTTTCCCCCTTATCCATCCTCACTTAATACTGCACACATTGGTAAAGAGTACATAAATTGACTGATTAGTTCTAGGGGTGTATATTACACTGTTTGAAGGATGATTAATAAGTTTCTCTACCAAATGTGTTAATGTTCTCTTGTTCAAATATAGTATAAGTTTTATCAGTTGAATAAATTGATTAACAATTTAGCCAGCCTCATTCATAGTAGTTTTTAAAACTTTTCCTGGGGGGGGGAGGAGGGAAATCCTACCTTCTGACACCTTTCTTCTCCAGTTGGAGGCACCAGGTGTCAAGTATACAAGGGACTGTTGAAGCCTGCCCAAGGGAGACTCCTGCAAGGTTGGCCCCGGACCCAGAAACGCTCACAAGGGGCTTTACAAAGCATTTGGATTTGGGTCACGCCTTTTGCAGTTATAGCTCAAGCGCTCTATTTTATATTTATAGCGCAGGATTGGTGCACGCTGATCCCAGAACTACCGCGGGATGACTGAGTGCTTTTTAGCGTGTGGTAAGCATGTTAGTGCTTACTACCGCTTAGTAAAAGGGCCCCTTAACCTGCTTAAGAGATGAAAAATAATAAAATATTGATTTCAAGAAGAATGACCCATCTTTCCTATAACCTATAAACAGATTAATCAAAGTGGTTAGATACAATGGAGCCAAACCATTAAAAAAATTTGAATATCACAGTTTAATTGAACCCGAGCCTCAATAGAAAGCCCATCCAGTCTCTGAAAATAAGGGGAAATCTGATTTTATCTAGAAATAGAAAAAAAATCAATGTAACTGCTGTGTTCTATACACCCCAAGTACACAATATTACGATAGTCCATCTGTGATAGTTCTAGTGCTTCTACTAATAAAGCATTTCTTTGTTCATAGTGGCATGGAGGCCATCAGTCTATAATTGATGACATGCTGTGCACTTACTTTGTGGTTTTTAAATAGAGAAGTCAACACAATAGCACCCTCTAATGAATAAAAATGACCTAGCTGTAATTCACTGTCTAACCACTTCGTGTCACGGCTCTGCCATGATCCCAGCCCCACCCGACACTTACCGCTAGTGGTCTGGTAGCATCCTCCGTTGTTCCGCCGCTGTTGCATACACCTCCTAGGGTTCGTGCATGTGCCAGCCCGGCCAGCAGCGGGATGATGGAGGGACATGCCGGAATGACATCAGTGGCCTGGGCGCTTGTAAGGGAGACCAGCCCCTCCTCGTGCTTTTGCAACTGGCTTCCTGGTTCCTGCCAGGTCCGCTTGCCTCCAAGTTCCTGCTTGCCAAGTCTGCTTGTCCCCTGGTTCCTGCTTGCCAAGTCTGCCTGTATCCTGGATTCTGCTTGCCAAATCTGCCTGTCTCCTGGTTCCCGCCTTGAATTTTCTCTGCCGCCTTTGGAGGCGACCTGGCTGCTGTGGTCAAGTACCAGGCTACGGTTCCAGCACTTATCACCCAGGATCACATCACTTTGTTATTGCCTCAATAATAAAAGTAGAATAATGGGGCAGGAATCAGGTGAACAGTATGATTTCACATATTAAACAGCCCAGAAACCTCCTGAACTGTTGACAACTGAAATTTAGTCCAAAGTCTGTCTCCTGAAATGTAAACTTGAGATATTGATTGGTGTTAAACTGCAATTGAAAATAAGTAAGACTTTTTCAGCAACAGTATTATCTGTTTTGAATTTAAAATAGCAAACCAAATCATCAGCAATAGGGGTGCTTCTGTAGTTAAATCATCTACCCAGGCTGTGTTAAAAGTGGCCGGCACTGCTGTCAGCATATGGGTTGCTCGTGCGCTGCAGCCACGTTTACTGCAATTACCGCTGGGAGCTCTTACCACCATCTTATTTGGGAGGCAGTAAGGGCTCCCATGCTACTCCTGCAGTAATGTGCCCAAGCTAGCCGACTAGCCCAAGCATGCCCACTCTCTACCCCCAGACACACCTCCTGTGGCAAGAAATAACAAATATTTTTTAACACAGGAGTAGCACGTGCTGATAGCCAAACTACTGCGGGACACCTAAGAACATCCTGCGGTAGTACCTTTTTACCCCGTGGTAGGCCCGCGCTAGGCCTACTGTACCTTAGTAAAAGGGCCCCTAGTGAGCTGATTATCTATAGAAAATAATTTCTATCAATAGGATTTGCACCTATGATATGAGAGAAATGATGTTTCTTTGCTTCATTTAATTGAATTTTATATTTATGGATCATCTTTCTCCAATTCAACCTGAGATCTTCACAAATTGGCTTCCTCCAAAGTCAGATTCATGCCTCTGATCCCAGGGACAGCAGTGGCTTCCCCCATTTCTATCTCAATTGCAGACTACGGACTTTTCCTCCAGAAACTTGGCCAAACCTTTTTTTAAAACTAGAGCTTAGTCAAGATCGGGAGGCGGGGCTGGTGGTTGGGAGGCAGGGATAGTGCTGGACAGACTTGTACGGTCTGTGCCAGAGCCGGTGGTGGGCAGCGGGACTGGTGGTTGGGAGGCGGGGATAGTGCTGGACAGACTTGTACGGTCTGTGCCAGAGCCGGTGGTTGGGAGGCAGGGCTGATGGCTGGGAGGTGAGGATAGTGCTGGGCAGACTTATACGGTCTGTGCCAGAGCCGGTGGTTGGGAGGAGGGGCAGGTGTTTGGGAGGCGGGGATAGTGCTGGGCAGACTTATACGGTCTGTGCCCTGAAGAGCACAGGTACAAATCAAAGTAGGGTATACACAAAAAGCAGCAAATATGAGTTATCTTGTTGGGCAGACTGGATGGACCATGCAGGTCTTTTTCTGCCGTCATCTACTATGTTAGATATGGTAACTACTGTGACCACATCCTCCAGCAATGAGTTCTAGAGCTTAACTATTTGTTGAGTAAAAAATATTTCCTCCTATTTGTTTTAGATTTTTCTCTCTCCTATTTCTTAGTTTTCTGCCTCTGTCCAGATTTAATTCATACTATTCAGTCTTCAATTTCCCTATAGATAGTGCATCTATCTATAGCCTTCCATCTCTTTTCCTTTCCTCCTGGTTCTCCTATTCCACTCCCTCTTATTCCCTAGTCTTTCACTTACTCTATCCTCCTCCCCTCTTCCAGCCAGCATTTCCGCTGTTTCTCTCCTCCATCTTGCCCAGTATCCTGTTTCCAGCAGTGGCCAATCTAGGTCACAGGTATCTGGCAGGATCTCAAAGAGTAGGAAGATTCCAAAATCCCAAAGAGTAAAAAGGCTCCATAGTACCAAACCCAGGGCAAGCACTGGTTTCCCCCATGTTTATCTTAATAGCAAGTTATGGACTTTTCCTCCAGGAACATTTTTTAAACCCTAATGCACTTTAACTTTCTCACCAGCATTTGAAAACCACACCAGCAAGTCATTTGTCTCTCTCTTAAAGTGACACAAGCATAAACCAGTTGATGTTTCTCCCCTTCACAATGTGCAGTGTGTGTGCATAATTCGATATTGATTCATTACAAAAAAATCAATGAAAAACCAGAGATGAAAAAAGTAGGCATCAAGGGTGAAGAAGGACACAGGAGGAAGTGCAAGCCATTGCCCCAGCTGTATGGAAGGGATGAATTTCCAGGGATGGAAGCAGGTATTGTCTCATTTTGCTGAGGTATGAACCTCAGAATTAATACCTGCAGGAAAAAGCTCCTGTTAACATACAAGCAGGGAGAACACCTCTGAGAGGGCAAGGGACCTGTTTCTGGACTCATGAAAAAGGAAGACGGCACCTCACCATGAGAGAGAGGGGGAACAAGGAAAATTCACCCAGCTGTATCATCTTAGTATGTGTGTAAAGCATGGAAAAGTTTCATAAAGAGAATGACAGAAAATGTATAGTGCATCATATCCCCCCTTTGGCCATATCTGAGCCTGTTTCAGTCTGTGTTGCATCTTGAAACCTGGCTCTTCTTACTCACAGCCTGCTGATTTTAGCTATGTTTACTGTAATAAAAGACATTTCCTGAAGAAGGGAATAGCTCTGGGTACATCTAGTAGCACTATAAGAGTGATAGATAATGACAATGTAAGAGCCCCTTGTTCCTAGTCCAGCATGGGCTAAACTGCAAAAAACCAGCACCAAGGTTTTAATGCCAGCTTGCCATCTGGTGCAGGCTCCTCCACGTGGACAATCCTTGTCACGTGTTCTGTAATTAAAGACTCAGCTCACTCCCAGCCACCTGCAGGGCTTATCCCAGTTCAGTCACGCATGTACCACACCATGCAGTTCAGAAACACACCTGTGTGACAAAGTATATCGTAAGTCCCAGCATGAGGAAACTTACAACCCATCTGAGAATCCCTGCAAGTACTGCAGTCACTCTATTACACATGTATATACCCAAACACATACCTCATGCGTAAAACCAAAAACATACACACACACACAATCACCCATACCCATGCACACAACCCAATTCCAAAACTAGAGACATATATACCTACACCTGCAGGAGCTCTCCTAGGGCTCTACCAAGGTATTTAGCTGGGGAGCATTCAGCTAAGGGGAAAGTCCAGAGGTGATGGGTGACATGGGGTGATTGATATGTAGTTCATCCCTCAGGGGTGTGTGATGATTTATAAGGTACTATTGATCAAGAAGCAGGTGAGAGATAACAGGAGCCTGCAGTTTCCACTTATCACAGCAACAGAAAGAGAGGTAGGTTTTCCTTTCCAATAGGAGAGTTTGTGCTTTCATCCTGTCAGTGCAGGACGCCTGAGAAGTGATTCATTCAAGCAGTGCCTAGCAGTGTGAATATTTTCAGCTCTCTGGGGTGAAAACTATGTTCCTTTCAGCAGTATTGTTCATCCCACCTAAGGCATTTGATGTGACTTTTGGTTTTCAAAGTGTGAGAGGACTTTTGCAGTTTTCTTGGGTCAAGGTAGGGAACATAAGAACATAATCATTGCCAAACTGGGACAGACTGATGGTCCATCAAGCCCAGTATCCTCCTGTTTCCAACAATGGACAGTCCAGGTCACAAGTACCTGGCAAGATCCCAAAAGAGTAAAATAGATTGTATGCTGTTTATCCTATAAATAAGCAGTTGATTCTCCCAAGCCCATCTTACAAATGGTTTATGGGCTTTTCTTTTAGGAAATTAGCCAAACCTTTTTTAAACCCTGCTAACCTAACTGCTTTTACCACATTCTCTAGCAATGAATTCCAGACATTGAGGGCTCCTTTTACTAAGCCATGGTAGCTGTTTCTGCGTGGCAAATGAGAGGAAGCCCATAGAAATTGAATGGGCTTCTCATTTGCCGTACCGGGAATCAGTAGCTTGGCTTTGTAAAAGAGGCCCTGAGTGAAGAAAAATTTTCTCTATTTTAAATGTACTACTTAGGACCCTGTTTATTAAGGTGCGCTAGTGTTTTTAGCGCACACTAAAAATTAGCGCATGCTAACACTAGAGACACCCATTTATTTCTATGGGTGTCTCTAGCATAGTGTGACTTAGTAAACAGGGCCCTCAGTAGCTTCATTGCGTGCCCCCTAGTCCTTGTATTTGTGGAAAGAGTAAACAAGTAACATAGTAGATGATGACAGAAAAAGACCTGCACGGTCCATCCAGTCTGCCCAACAAGACAACTCATATGTGCTACTTTTTGTGTATACCCTACTTTGATTTGTACCTGTGCTCTTCAGGGCACAAACCGTATAAGTCTGGCCAGCACTATCCCTGCCTCCCACCACCGGCTCTGGCACAGACCGTATAAGTCTGGCCAGCACTATCCCTGCCTCCCAACCACCAGCCCCGCCTCCCACCACCGGCTCTGGCACAGACCGTATAAGTCTGCCCAGCACTATCCCTGCCTCCCACCACCGGCTCTGGCACAGACCGTATAAGTCTGTCCAGCACTATCTCTGCCTCCCAACCAAGTGATTCACGTCTTTCCATTCCACTCCACTCAGTGTTTTATAGACCTCTATCATTTCTCCCCACAGCCATCTCTTCTCTAAGCTAAAAAGCCCTAGTCGCTTTAGCCTTTCTTCATGGGGAAGTCGTCCCATCCCCTTTATCATTTTTGATGCCCTTCTCTATACCTTTACTAATTTTGCTGTATCTTTTTTGAGATGGGGTGACCAGAATTGCACACCACATTCGAGGTGCGGTTGCACCATAGAGCGATACAAAGGCATTAAACATTTTTATTTTTGTCTCCATTTTTTTCCTAAAAATTCCTAGCACTCTATTTGCTTTCTTAGCTACCACTGCACACTGAGCAGAGGGTTTCAAATGAATCAACAATGATGATACCTAGATCCTTTTCCTGGGTGGTCACTCCTAATGTGGAACTATGGTAACTTTACATAGCGCTCAGGAAACTTATACATTTCCAAGACACAGCATATAACTCCACTTGAAATTCAGTTTCTGAAGATTGAGGCCATGAAATTTAAAGATTTTCTATTCTCTGTAATATTCTCAACCATTTCTTCTGGGCTGCTAATTATTTAAATGTTTTAGAACAAATACATGGCAAAGAAACAGAAGAACAGCAACCCTTGCAGTCACGTGAATAAGTCAAACACAGCGAGGGTGAGAAATGATTGAACAGTAGATGATGTTCAATTTATTGTAGCTTTATTGTAATTCCAAGACTCGACACGAGTTGTGTTTTGGCCAAAAGTGGCCTTCCTCAGGAGTCTTCTATTGGATGTATGGAATTCCTAACTAGCTTCTGTAAAATATATATGTTGTCTGGTGGTGTTTTGGATTGCTGTAGCGGCCCAGGAGGATGATCTGAGGTATAAGACAACATGTATATTTTACAGAAGCTAGTTAGGAATTCCATACATCCAATAGAAGACTCCTGAGGAAGGCCACTTTTGGCTGAAACATGACTCTTGTTGAGTCTTGGATGTTACAATAAAGCTACAATAAATTGAACATCGCCTACTGTTCAATCATTTGTCACCCTCGCTATCTTAGAACAAATACATCCAGATGGGACTTTTTTAAATTGTAAAAAGTTTTAGTAGGTGATAATCTACAACCCTCACAGCTACTGCTAGTCTCACCCCAAGAATGCGACTCCAGACAGACAGACAGACAGACAGACACACACACACACACACACACACCCCTACACCTACACTGCACACACAGACATAAATGAAAACCCACCTGCATCCTATACAAATGTATACATAAACACTGGAAAGTTAGATGACAAGCATTGATAAAGAAGGCTAAAACAGAATATGAAGAGAAACTTGCCACGGAGGCAAAAATTCATAGTAATGACTGTTGCAGGTACATCAGAAGCAGAAAGCCTGTACGTTCATCAGGGAGTAAAAGGGGCACTCAGAGAGGACAAGGCCATAGCAGAGAGACTGAAAGAATTCTTTGCTTCAGTCTTTACTAAAGAAGATGTAAGAGATCTACCTGTACCAAGAATGGTTTTCAAGGGTGACGATGCAGACGAACTGAAAGAAATCTCAGTGAACCTGGAAGATATGCTGAGCTAAGCTGATTAATTAAAGAGTGGTAAATCACCTGGACCAGATGGTATACATCCACTTAAAAGAATTCAAGCATGAAATTGCTATTTTCTGGTGTTAGTGACCTGTAACCTGTAGTTAAAATCATTCAGAGACATGTATTTAATTAAAAGTGGTTAGAGTACAGAATACTAGTTAAAAATGATTTATATTTAGTGTTGCCAATTTGTTAGCATCCCTAATATCTTTTAACATTTCATCATCTATCACTGTGATATTTCTTTAGTATTTGTAGTTAGCTCACACCTTTTTCACTAGTACCACAAGGTGAGTTACATTTAGGTACACTATTTCCTTGTCTCAGGGGATTGCGCTGTATGTTAAAGAGGGAATTGAGTCAAACAAAATAAAAATTCTGCATGAAACAGACAGCAATGTGGAAGCCTTATGGATAAAATTTCCATGTGTGAAGGAACAGAATGTACACATAGGGCTATACTACAGTCCACCAGGCTTGGATGATCTGACAGATGAAGATATGTTCACAGAAATTAGAAAAGCTAGCAAATTTGGCAACAGTATAATAATGGGTGATTTCAATTATCCCACACTCAAAGAATCTGTGGAGTAAATAATCACAATTCACAAACAAATCTCCACTATTTTATTCTGTATCTCCAGAAGGGTCATGTGAAACAATATCAGCAATTTATCCAAAAGGTGGAGAAAAAAGACTTCAGAAACCATGAGATTCACATCCACTTTTAAGGCAAACCTTCATATCTGTGGGTGGCTCTCCCCAATCATTAGTCATAAAAAAACTCCACCTAATTTTAAATTCTATAACAAAAATGGCCGAAAAAACGTTTTCGAGATACAGAATATTAACTTGGAAAGCTTGTATTCGCTGTGAAGGCTTCAAACTTTCTCATTAAATAAGCAATACTTATCTTGGTAAAATTCACCAATCCTGACAGGGGTTCCCTGTTTCACCACTATAGGTTGCTTCAAAATTTACAAAGACCAGGGGATAGATATGAGGGAAGCCACTGCTTGCCCTGGGATTGGTAGCATGGAATGTTGCTACTATTTGGGTTTCTGTCATGTACTTGTAACCTGGATTGGCCACTGTTGGAAGTAGAATACTGGGCTAGATGGACCAATGGTCTGATCCAGTATGGCTATTCTTATGTTCTTAAGGAGTAAAAGGGGCACTCAGGGAGGACAGAGCCATAGCAGAGAGGCTGAATGAATTCTTTGTCTTGGTCTTTACTGAAGAAGATATACCGGAGACAGTTTTCAAGGGTGATGATGCAGAAGAACTGAAAGAAATCTCAGTGAACCTGGAAGATGTACTGAATCAAATCAATAAAATAGTATATCACCTGGACCATATGGTATACACCCCAGTGTACTGAAAGAACTCAAATATGAAATTGCAGATCTATTAGTGATCTATAACTTTATGTTAAAATCATCCATAGTACCTGAAGAGGGTGGCCAAAGTAACGCTGATTTTTAAAAAGAGATCCAGGGATGATCCATGAAATTACAGACCAGTAAGCCTGATGTCAATGCTGGGCAAAATCATTGAACACATAGACAAACATGGTTTAATGGGTCAGAGTCAACATGGATTCAGCCAAGGGAGATCTTCTCACCAATTTGCTTCATTTCTTGTAATGCATGAATAAATATTTAGATAAAGGTGAGCTGGTTGATGTAGTGTATCTAGATTTTCATAACAAGTTTGACAAAGTCCCTCATGAGAAACTCCTGAGAAAATTAAAAAAATCCATGGAATAGGAAACGGTGTTCTGTTGTGGATTAGGAATTGGTTGATGGATAGAAAACAGAGGATAGGGTTAAATAGCCAATTCTCTCAGCGGAGAAGGGTGAATGGTGGAGTGCCCCAGGGATCTGTACTGAGACCGGAATTATTTAACATATTTATTAATGATCTAGAAATGGGAACGACGAGTAAGGTGATTAAATTTGCAGATGATACAAGCTATTCAAAGTTGTTAAAATGCAAAGTTGTTAAAACGCAAAGTTGTTAAAACGCATGCAGATTGTTAAAAATTGCATGAACACCCTAGGAAATTGGAAGACTGGGCATCCAAATGGCAGATGAGTTTTAATGTGGGAAGAATCATCCAAATCATGGTTTGATGCTAGGTTCTACCCTAGGAGTCAGCAGCCAAGAAAAAGATATAGGTTTCATCGTGGACAATGTGCTGAAATCTTCTGCCCAGTGTGTGGTGGCAGCCAAAAAAGTAAACAGGAAGTTACATGGTATGACTTTTAAAATGAGCAGGAGGAAATATTTTTTCACTCAATAAATAGTTAAGCTTTGGAACTAATTGTCAGAAAATGTGGTTACAGCAGTTAGCATATCTGGGAATTTCCATACAATTTCATTGAGTGCTCCCTTTGTACTTTTTGAATGAGTGAAAAATCGCTTTAATGGAAAGGAGAAACAAGGGTGATGTGATACAGATATTCAAATATTTGAAAGGTATTAACCCACAAAGAAACCTTTTCCAGAGACAGGAAGGAGTGGAGGAGTGGCCTAGTGGTTAGAGTGGTGGACTTTGGTCCTGGGGAACTGGGTTTAATTCCCACTGCAGGCACAGGCAGCTCCTGGTGACTCTGGGCAAGTCACTTAACCCTCCATTGCCCCAGGTACAAATAAGTACCTAAGCTGCATTGAGCCTGCCATGAGTGGGAAAGTGCGGGGTACAAAAAAAAAGTGGTAGAACTAGAGGACCTGAATTGAGGTTGGAGGGGGGCAGACTCAGGAGTAATGTCAGGAAGTATTTTTTCCACAGAAAGGGTGGTAGATACGTGGAATGCCCTCCAGCGAGAGGTGGTGGAGATGAAAACAGTAATGGAATTCAAACGTGTGTGGGATAAACACAAAGGAATCCTGTATAGAAGGAATGGATCTACGGAATCTTAGCAGAGATTGGGTGGTGACATCAGTAATTGGAGGGTAAAACCAATGCTGGGCAGACTTTTACAGTCTTTGCCCTGATCATGGCTGAATAGATATGGATGGGCTGGAGTGTAAATTTTAAGGGGCTTCAACATTAGCTTCAGAATTTTTAGTACAGAAACACTGCTGGGCAGACTTTTACGGTCTATGCCCTGAGAAAGGCAGGGACAAATCAAACTCGGGTTTACATTTAAAGTAGCACATACCATGTAAAATGAGTTTATCTTGTTGGGCAAATTGGATGGACTGTTCAGGTCTTTATTTGTCGTCATTTACTATGTTACTTCCAGCCACTCCACACCACTCAGGATTTTAAAGACCTCAATCATATCCCCAAGTCACTTTTCTAAGCTGAAGAGCCCTAACCTCTTTAGCCATCCCCTCTATCATTTTGGTCGCTCTTCTTTGAACATTTTCAAATTCCTCTATATCTTTTTTGAGATACAGCAGCCACAATAGAACACAATACTGAAGGTGAGATCACACCATGGAGTGATACAGAGGCATTATAATATTTTTGGCCTTATTTTGCATCCCCCTTCTAATAATTCCTAGCATCCAGTTTGCTCTTTTGGCTGCTGCTGCACACTGGGCAGAAGATTTCAGTGTATTGTCTACCATCAGGGGCATAATCAAAAGAGAAGGGCGCCATCTTTGACACAAATCGGGAGATGGGTGTCCTTCTTTCAGGGTCGCCCAAATCCACATAATCGAAAGCTGATTTGGGCATCCTCAACTGCTTTCCGTTGTGGGGACGACCAAAGTTCACAGGGGCGTGTCGGCAGCGTAGCGAAGGCGGAAGGGGGCGTGGTTAAGAGATGGGCGTCCTTGGCCGAAAATGGAAAAAAGAAGGGTGTCCCTGACGAGCGTTTGGCTGACTTTACTTGGTCCCTTTTTTTTCACGACCAAGCATCGAAAAGGTGCCCAAACTGACCAGATGACCACTGGAGGGAATCGGGGATGACCTCTCCTTACTCCCCAAGTGGTCACCAACCCCCTCCCACCCCAAAAAAAACAAAACATTTTTTGCCAGCCTCTATGCCAGCCTCAAATGTCATACCCAGCTCCACGACAGCAGTATGCAGGTCCCTGGAGCAGTTTTTATTGGGTGCAGTGCACTTCAGGCAGGTGGACCCAGGCCCCCCCCCCCCCCATTGTGGTGGTAAATGTGAGCCCTTCAAAACCCACCCGAAACCCACTGTACCCACATGTAGGTGCACCTCCTTCATCCCTAAGGGCTAAGGTAGAGGTGTACAGTTGTGGGAAGTGGGAGTTTGGGGGGCTCAGCACCCAAGGTAAGGGAGCTATGCACCTGGGAGCAAAGAAAAGAGATTATAATATACAAATACACTCAAGTCCTTATTTTGGATCCAAGATTATCAATAGTGGAGAATAAAACAAAAGAAATGTTTCCTAAAGTAATTTAGTAACCTGTCTGAAATAGAAATGTCATATATTAACAGAGCTCAAATAAATGCCAATAAACATTAACATTCTCTCAACCCCAAAGAGCGTTAGGTTACAAGGAATTCTGTGAGCTGGGATGGCAAAAAAAAACCAAACATATTTCACTGATTGGAATCTGACTATACATTTACAAAGGTACCAAAGATGAAAAGTAGCCCCAATCTGAAGAACTCCTAATTTAAGCAGTAAAAACTGCCTACGTCTTTTCTGAGTCTCTTTAGCTACATCTTTAGTTGTCTTTATTTTTGAAAAACATTTTCATAATCCATAATTTATCCAAAGTTAACGCAACAGTTGCCAATAAAGTGGAAGGAACTACCAGATCTGTATCAGATGATTCTAGAATAGCTGAAACATCCAAAGGGAGTTCCGCTTGATTAGTGGCCAATTGTGCTTCTGTTGGTGTATTTGGCAGGTAATAAACCTGAGAGAAAGGGGGAATAGTATCTTCTTTAAGTCCAAAAGTTTCCTTTAAATATCTATTCAACATTTCCCTGGGTGTGATCAATAGCACCCTGGGGAAATTCAAAAATCGTAAGTTATTTGATCTCGAGGAATTTTCCAAAGACTCGATCTTCCTCCGCATGTTCATATTGTCTTTTATTATAGTTGTTTGAATTTCTTGAAATTGAGCAACATTTTTTTCCTGAGTCTCAACTTTCTCTACAGTTTTCTTTATTTCATTATTTACTATTTCTATTTCCTCTTCTAGTTTTTTTGTCTTGGTCTCAAGGACCTGAGTTTGAGGACATAAAACCTTGCCCAGGTTAACAATTAAGGCCCAGAGATTTTCCAGAGTTACTTCAGCTGTTTCTCTTGTAAAAATTGTGGAAAGTTTAAAGTCTGTACCTTATCAGTAGAAATGTCATCTTCAGCTTTCCTTTCACTTGCATTCAAAGATCTCCCACAGTTTCCCTCAGGGCAGGGTCTAAATTAAAGGAGTTTAGCACTCCTTTGTTCTCCAGTTGTTCTCCAAGGGGCCCTAATCTCTCTCTCCCTTTCCCCTTTACCTCCCGGCTGCCCAAGAGGAGATTCCACTGGGGAACTTGCACACCAGGGCTGGGGGAGGGGGGGGAGCTCCTTGAATGGGGCTTAGAGTGACATCAAGCAGTGGCGGCATCAGATCTCCACCTTGCCCGTTCGCCATCAACATGCCGCCTTCCGTTCTCTCAATCATCTCTGGTCTCCATAAATAAGACTCTATAGGACCCGGCACTGAAGCTGAGGGTCGGCTTGGGGCGCCTGCAGCAGCCGACCTTCCTCTTCGCTTTGGCATTTCGAAGAACTAGAACACTTGGAGCACCGCGACAGGATCAGAGCACCATCTTGGGTCCTTTTTTTTTTTGCATGCGTTTTGACAACTTTGAAATAGTTGTTGTTAAACACTATCTGTTCTCTGGTAAATTCTGGAATGCAAAGAGGTTTGTCACAGAGCTCAGAAAACTACTGTCTCTTTTAATACTAGTCATCCATTTAACAAGTCTCAGCAGTGCCAGCCTAGCTACTAGGTTGACCAGGTGGCAGTATTTGGGGGTGGCAGTGTGGAAATAAATCAATTAAAAACAGTTGTGCTCAAATATTTATTGATTAACACACACTAGTATGTGGAGAACAAAAGGTGTTCTGATTAGTACATGAACATAGTAACATAGTAGATGACAGCAGATAAAGACCTATAGTTTCCATTCAGTATGCCCAACAAAATAAACTCATAGCATAGGTATGATGTTATTATATATATATATATACACATTGTGCACTCCATTTAAGTGCACATCGGATAAGCGCATGCTCTGTTTAACTGCATGCCGTACTTCGGTCCCGTTTTTGGCGCCATCAATTTCTATGGGGACAAACTTTGGTTTAGCGCACCACTGATAAGTGCAAGATTCGCTTATATGCATGGTTTAAGACCGCTCCTCTGCAGGAAAGACTCCGCATATGTGCACGCACGGAATATGGAAGCCGATTGGCGCGTGACAAAGGGGCGGTAAATTTGAAATCTTGTTGGTTAACTGCCACAGGCAGAATAAGCGAAAGAATGTTGTTAGAGTGTACAATGGATTTGTCATCATTGTCGTCGTCGTCGTTACGCAACTGTATGACTTTAACACTGGCTGAACAAATAGAAGTTCTTAAAAAATTAGACAACAAACAAAGTCAAGCATCTATTGCTAAAGAATATGGTGTCAATCCCAGTCAAATTTCACGAATCTTGAAGCAGAAACACCAGCTTCTGAAAGACTTGCAAAACAATACAAATCCACACAGGAAATGTAAATGGGTGGGAAAAGCTGAGGATGTAGAAGATGCTCTTCTTCGGTGGTTTTCTCAAGTCAGGAGCAGATAGTTTCCTGTCAGTGGCGCACTGCTTATGGAGAAAGCTAATCAGCTAGCTGAAAGTCTTGGACTAACTGAATTCAAAGCCACTGTTGGATGGTTGGAAAGATGGAAGGAGAGGAACAACATAAAATTCAAGAAATAGCATAGTGAAAAACAAGACCCTGATGACTTTGGTGCTGAAAATTGGGTTGTTTCAGTTCTTCCTACCATCTTGAACGAGTTTGCACCTCGTGACATTTTCAATGCTGACGAAAACGGTCTCTACTGGCGAGCGATTCCTGATGGAACACTTGCATTCAAACAAGCCGAAACTACAGGAAGTAAAACGTCGAAGGACCGACTGACGATCCTCCTTTGCTGCAATATGGATGGGAGTGAGAAGTTGGAACCACTCATCATTGGAAAGAGCAAACAGCCCCGTTGCTTCAAGAATGTTAAGCGACTTCCCGTGTCTTATGAGGCTAACGCAAATTCATGGATGACTGATCCAACCTATAGATCAGGGCATAATAACCAATTTCAAACAACATTATCAGGCTCTTGTGCTACGTCGTCTGATGAGCGTTATGGATGACCAGACTGGCAAGGGTAAACGTGCTGTTGAACTAGCTCGTAATCTATCACTGTTGGATTCCCTACGTATGCAGAAAGAAGCCTGGAATCATGTTACACAGGCAACCATTGTGAACTGCTACAAGCGGGCAAGCTTTGTTAAGGATGTGGAGAGGGACGAAACAGATGCAGCTGTTGCAAACGCGTCAGATGAACAGATATTGACATCCCAGCCGGTGTTACTGAAGAGGAGTTTCATCACTACGTAGCTGTTGATTACGATCTACAAACAGCTGACGACAGCACTGATGTCGAGGTATGCGCCTACACGCAGGCAACGGCTGATGATGAAACAGATGATGAAATGAGCAGCGAGGCACATGCTAACGAAATTCAACAACCTCCTGTCACTTTTGCAAGAGCACTGGAGAGTCTCAACACCGTGCGGGCCTATCTGGAGGCCACTGGATGTCAGTGCTATGACAGTTTTTACCGTCTGGCAGACGTAGTCTATGGAACTCACAGACACAATAGTGTACAGAGGACTATAACTGATTACTTCAAGTAAGCCTGATGTCAGTTAACGGAGACTGTATACTGTACGTATAATAAACAGTACTGTACATATGTTTATCAGATGTCAAGCTTTCTTGGGTCACAACGGTTAAGTGCACGCTCCGGTTAATTACATGTATTTCTTTGGTCCCAGACCCTTGCACTTATACATTTAGTGAACTGTGACCTTTGTCATACATTTACCTGCAAGGACTGAGAAATTTTGACATAGCAAAGAATAATATCGGTCCCAGTTATTTCCACTAATATTTGAATTATCTTCCTCCACCATGAACCCAGATCAGGGATCCATAGAATTGTCATGACAAGTCCCACCCCTGGTGTCTCCTTTTGGGAATAGATCAAGTTCGAACGTATTGTGTAGAGTTCTTTAGAATTGGGTAGTTGTTACCAATATGCACCCAACGCTTTAGAGTCAGTTACCACTCCACTGACAACCTCTCTGGGCCTACTAGGAGATTATCCTGTAAAAGAGAAAGGCACTAGACTATCTTTTGGATCTGCTTTTCCTCTCCTGTGAGGGCACCAATATCTTTGAGCATTTCATTGCCCAGTATCTCTATGGTGGCCTGTAGCCTGTGTCTGGAATCTTCATGTACTGATGATCCAAAGGCTTTGTGGTTCTGAGTAATCTATAGGATTCATCCAGGTCTCTCCTCTTCCACAGGATAGGAAGTGGGATGACCCTGGCACTAGGCTCTGGAAAGACTGATGAAAGGATATGCGGGGAAGTAGATAACTCATAACATAGGAACATAAGTGTAACCCGGGTCTCACCCGTGCACTAGCTCAGGCCCTGGACCACAAAGCAGATCAGTTCATTTTAGTTCAGTTTCACATTCAGGGCCACTCTCACCTCACTCATCCATTCCAGTTCTCCTGCAATCGAGCTTGGGAGTGGGTCTATAGTCTGGAATAGCGATCCAGGGGTGTGGGAGGCACTTGCGCCCTCGTGCTCAAAGATATACTATAGACACAGCTTATGCAAACTCAAAACTACTACTACTACTATAAATCATTTCTATTACTTCTTCCAACTCTGGAGGAGTAGCCTAGCGGTTAGTGCAGCAGACTTTGATCCTGGGGAACTGGGTTCACTTCAATTCCTACTGCAGCTCCTTGTGACTCTGGGCAAGTTACTTAACCCTCCATTGTCCCAGTACCTGTATATACTATGTAAACCGCTTTGAATGTAGTTGCAAAAACCACAGAAAGGCAGTATATCATGTCCCTTTCCCTTCCCTTCTGCAACAGGCAGTACTTCATACCTTTACTGAGCAGTCCAAACAACATATAAACTCCAACTTAGATCCAATCCTTCTGGTGTTTCTAAGGGAACTCCTATACCTCCTCCTCTCAGGTATATTTACAGGGATACCTGGTGAGCAGTTCACCTGTCCATGCCTATCCTGTAAGGCAGTGCTATTCTCAGTGGCTGTTTCTCCTCCTCTCAGCACAAATTCAGTCTCTGCAAGTTCAGACTAGAGACAGAAATCTAACCCGTCCCCACCCATGTCCGCTGGAATTTTACCCGTCCCCACAAGAATTTATTCCCTCCCCACACATCCCCATAAGAATTGAATGGTACCGAAAAAAAATTTCAGTCAGCTCTCTGTGTCTCTCTGGGCAGGCAAGGAAGGAACAGAAGCTCGAACCTGAAACACTCTGGTGTGCACATGTAAGACTCACCTCTGATTCACTGGCACTGTGTGCTGAGAGATTGCCACATGCACGTACCTGTAGGTCAGGTGGCCTCTGATGCTCGTGCCTGTGTCAGAGCTCAGCTAAGGCCTGTGCATCAGCACGGGAGCAGAGAGGATTAATGGAAGACTTTCTGCGTCTGTGTTGTTAAAGCAAGGGGGAGGAATTGGCAGCACTCAAAGAACCTGGCACTTGGTAACTGAGCAGCTGGCACAGATGCAGCTTACACTTCCATGAGAACCTTGCAGGAGCTACTTCCGTCCCCACGGGAACCCCACAGAATTACTTCCATCCCCGTGGGAATCCCGCAGTCCTGGAGGGGATGCAAACCCTGTTCCTGTGCAGTTCTCTAGTTCAGACCCTCCTCTGGTCTGACCCTCTGCCAGCGGGAGCTCTCCCTAGCTCCTATCCCCTGCTTCTGGGTTGGGTCTCTCCTCTGACCACCCGTAGCACACACAGTATCCCGGTTGTCGCTTCCAGGAGCCACAACCCTCCTTTACAGCCAAGGGTCACACTCCTCACTCAGGATTCCCTTTTTCCTCCTCCTGGTCTCTTGGCAGGGGACCATCAGGCAACCAAAGACGACCCCTCTATGGGTATAACTTCAACCTTTATCCCCTTTGCAACTCCTCCCCCCTTGTCACTCTTTACAAGTGGCAACTCTTTCCCCCTGCATTCTGTTTCAAAACCACTCCCCTACCATTCCAGCCCTCAAGGGCCTCCTTCCCCCCAGAGTTCTGGAAAAATCATATCACTTTAGTAATTCCCATTCTATGGGGTGTTACATAAGCATTGCCATACTGGGTCAGATCAAAAGTTAATCAAGTCTAGTATCCTTTTTCCAACAATGTCCAATCCAGGTCATAAGTACCTAGCAAATAACATATCCCACCCCAATTTGGAGGTAACTTTGTATAGGCCTTATTACCACACTCAAAGTACAGGCCTGCCAATTCTTCAAACCTTTGAAAGAAGTACCATTTCAGTATTGGGGGCCTCCTGAAGGATAATTCCGCCCACCATAGAGTGATCAGCTTCTGAGATATTCACATTCTTCCTCATCCCTGCTTGCTGCCAACTCTGCCGTTGCTACAACCCCCCTTCCCTGTCTCCTGGTCCGAATGATTAGCGAAACATCAGTGCTGTGTGAGCCTTTTAAGCACAGACCCATGCCAAAGGGCCACTTTGTCCTGCCTCCCCTCCAAGGCAGACTTCCGGGGGGGGGGGGGGGGGGGGTGGATATGCAGGTCTATGCTTATAAGGCCTGAGCAGGGCTGATGTTTCTTTAATCTTTGGGTTGGTCTGGGAGGAGCTGTGGAGCAGCAGCAAGAAGAGAAGCGATACTTTACTGGATGCAGAATGAGGGTAAGGAAAAAGAGATGAGAAGCTGACCAACTGGGGGGAGGGGGCAGCACACGGTTGGAGGTTTGCCTAGGACATCCCACACCCCTGAGCCGGACCTGAGTTTCAGAACCCTGATTCCTTGTACAGGAGAGGAAATTCCCACAAAGCCAAACTCCAGAAATCTGAAGGTATATTGGGGCCAATCTCCTGCAGGGAATAAGCAGCAGCACAGTAGAAAGGGGAGACCGGGGTTTACATTTATAACGCTTGTGCTGGAGTATTCACTGCTCTCTAGTATATGAGAACTTAGCTCCCTGTGTGGGATGTTGGATTAAGTGTGCCTCAGTGTGGGTGGGTTGCTGCTAGGCCTGAAACGGTGTCTATATATTGCTTTGTAATGCCAGTGCCAGAAGTATTCACAGTTCACTAGTGTATCTGTATTGAGTTTCCTCCTTCCCATGTGTGTGTATATAGATTGCTGCATTCATCATGGCTCAGTATGTGTATGGTTGGTCGCTGGATTCAGGGTGTGAAAATCCAGCAACCTACACATGTGCACACTGAGCCACACTGAATCCAGCAACCTACACATACACACACTCTGAAAATCCAGCAAAGGGACATGCATTCATAGTGTGTGGGAAGGTTACTAGGCCCAATGAGGGTGTGCAGATGTTGCTTATTAACACTGGTGAGGCAATATGTCTCAGTGTATGTACAGATAGCTTTACTTGGCTCAGGGAGAATGTGTGTAGATGTTGCTTGAAGGTTGCTAGGACTGGGAAGGTTGTGTACATGTTACTTAGTAACAGTGGTGCTGGGAGTAATCTCTGCCCTCTAGTGTGTCAGTTGCCCATTGCAGACAGTGTGGCTCAGTGGGTGTAACTTGCTGGTTTCAGTGTGTGTGTGTAGGTTGCTAGGCCTGGGGAAGTTGTGTAGATGTTGCTTAGTAACACCAGTGCTGGCAGTAATCTCTGCTCTCTAGTGTGTGTGTTTTGTTTTTCCTGGTGCAGTTAGTGTGAGCTCTGTGTATTTGGGCAGGCCAGCATTGGGGTTTGGGGGCACCTGAATTATAGTACAGTACTCGCTCCTTCGCATGCTGCCTTGTGTCAGATCAGTTCTCAGGCTCTCACTGGATATTTTCCAGCAGGCTGGTGAGTTGGACATAAAACATTTGAGAGATTTTGTGTGTGGTGGTGGTGGTGGGTGTGTGTGTGTGTGTGGGGGGGGGGGTTCTACAGTCAGTAATAGGGCAGGGGAGGGGCAGGTTTCCAGACCCCCCAGTTTTAAGCAGGTTTTTTTTCTGCCATGTATAGAAATGTCTCTGCCCTGGGCTCATTTCAATCAGACTGGACCCAGCTCCCAGGGTGATGCTGACCAGTCTTGGCCTGGTACGCAGGCAGGTTTGAAACAGTCTGGGCCTAGTTCCCATCCTGGTGCTGATCAGGCTGGGCCCAGTTCCAGACTGGTTTTGGTTTAGAATAGTGAAAAAAATTGAAAAGCAGGTGATAAATTATCAGACAGTAAGTTAATTCAATGTAGTTGCACATACAAAAAATTAACTGCTTAGATAACTCTTTTTAGTCAAGTAAATCACACTGAAATGTAAATGAGAAATCCTGGACACCGCACTCTGTAAATTACTCCAGGATTTATTTTTATGATGCCTTTTAAGACCTGGCCTAGCAAAGAGCTATGGGCTGAAACCAGGGGAATCAAGGTTCAAATCATACATCTTCCACTATAGCCCCTTGGTCTGACCTCCTTGGCCTCCCAAGATCCCAAGAACTAATTCCAGAAAGGGGACACCAACATATGTGCTGATTAGACACATAAAGGTTTAGAATAATAACATATATGCACACATACACACATACTTAAATACCAAAATTCTGCCTAAGTGCTGTGATGTAAATCCGTGTATATCATACATAGTCAAGGGAATTCTATATATGGCGCTGAACATTAGGCATTACTTCTGCGTCGAAAGTGTTCTATCAGATGCAAGGCACAGAAACAGCAGAGCCACATAAAAACACACTTACACGCCCATTTATAGAATAGCACCTAAATGTTTCTATCTGGATCTGCAAAGTGGACATGACCATGGAAGGGGCATGGGTGGGTCAGGGGTGTTCCCTTATAGAATAGTGAATCCGCGTCCAACTTGCACGCTGGGACTTACACCTGATTTTAGTTGGGGTTAACGCCTCATGCCAAAAATTGAGTGCGATCCCCGGCGCTATTCACTATTCTATAAAGGAGGCCAATCCTGTTACGCCCATTATAGAATACTGTTCAGTGCTGATTTTTTCAGCGCCATATTTTGAGCGCCATTTACTGAATCCAGCCCAGTTTGTATTTTACAGGCAGGTAGGCAGAGTCCGAGCAGAACATGGAGAAGAGAAGGCTGAGGGCAGATATGATAGAGGTCTATAAAATAATGAATGGAGTGGAACGCGTAAACATGAATCATTTGTTTACTCTTTCCAAAAATACTAGGACTAGGGGGCACGCAAAGAAGCTACTAAGTAGTAAATTTAAAACGAATTGGAAAAAATATTTCTTCACTCAACGTGTAATTAAACTGTGGAATTAATTGCTAGAGAATGTGGTAAAAGCGGTTAGCTTAGTGGGGTTTAAAAAGGTTTGGATAAATTCCAAACAGAAAAGTCCATAAGCCATTATTAAGATGGACTTGGGGAAAATCTACTGCATATTTCTAGGATAAGCAGCATAAAATCTGTTTTGCTGTTCTGGGATCTTGTCACGTACTTGTGACCTGGATTGGCCACTGTTGGAAACAGATACTGGGCTTGATGGACCTTCGGTCCGTTCCAGTATGGCAAAACTTATGTTTTAATGTTCTTATGTTAATGCTGTAAGTTACGCATTTAGGCCCATGCACTTGTACCAGCTCTGTGTCCGGCTCCTAAATTATAGGCACATATATACCCGGCTATGCTAATAATCTATGAGGAAGCATAGGGACGTACTTTCCTTTATAAAATGGGTGCCTAGAGGTAGGAACAGTTTATAGAATCACCTCTATGGAGGGTAATAAGACTGATCGCATATCCCCTCTTTCTTTAGTGTCAGCAGCAGAAGAATCCAGCAACTAGTGGGTTGTACCTGTCTATCAGCAGATGGAGACAGAGATCATTGATGTTAAACACAGTGATATAGGACAGGTAGCTCCTCCCAAAAGCCAGTATATCTCTATCTCCAGCAGGCGGATAGACGGATGTCCTCTAGTTCCTGGATTCTTCTGTTAGGAATGATTCTGGCCTAGGTCTCCTGGACAGTTGAGCATGGGATTGCTCTGGCTATTTGGTGCCAGCTTTAGGGGGCATGCCTGGTCACCCCAGGTCCCTCTACCACCCCGGGTGTCCTCCTGCCACTGTTCTGTGGGCTTCCTCTTCCTCTGCTCAGTTCCACTGCCTTTAATTGGCTAAAAAAAATAAAATAAAATAAAGGTTTTGGGTGGTTTTGAATCCAGGCTCTTGGGTCCCTGCTTCTATATTTATGCTAGTGCTTGTGGAACAAGAAAGCTGCTTAATAAAAAAAAAAAAAAAAAGAGAGAGCGAGAGAGCACAGAAGAGTAAATTCATAGGCAGAGGATGACCTGGACAGAAACCAAGGGAGAGGTTTTTTTCTGGTGGCTGTCTTGGTGCTGCTTCAAGTGGCATTTTTTTTCTGGGGCCACAGTAAGCAGCAGATTGGTGGTAGTGAGTATTGCCTTTCTTTTTCAGTGCAACTGCAGTCATGGCTCAGATGGCCACAGAGACCGTTAAACTCTGCTCCTGCTGCAAGAAAGCATCGGGCAGCATCTGGTCTCTTCCTGGGATGGGGGTGGGGGTTAACTGATTCGCCTGCAGGGGACTCTGTGGTGGTGACTGACAATATGGCGCCTTCCCCTGCAGGAAATTCCCATGCTCGCTCTCCCTTTGATAACAGATGCAGCAACTTCCAAGGCCATCTTGCTGCTGGACAAGCTGATTCCTCCATCATGGCAGAGCTCCACCCAGGTGATCCTGGTCCCTCGTCGTTGACTGAGGCGAGGGTGGGGGTGTCAGGGGCTTCGCGGATGGAAGGTCACCACCAGGGTGGTGGACTTGCTGCAGTCTCTTGGCTGGGTCTTCAATTGTGCTAAGAGCCATCTGGTACCCTCTTAGACACTGGAATATTTTGGATGCGCTTTGATATGATCCAGCGCTGGGTGTTCTTGCCGGCCTCTCAGGTGGGGAACTGCAGGGACAGATTCTGTCTCATCTCAGGACACCGTGCCCATGCACATGGGATTACGTGCAAATTCTGCAGTCCATGATGGGATGTAATGCTCTGGACGAGGGCACACGTGCACCCCCTACAGCACTCCTTCCTGCGTCACTGGGCGCTGGTGTCACAGGATTCAGGTGAGGCTCTGTTGGACCCTGCAGGCCCTGCTTAGCTTGCAGTGGTGGCTCCACCAAGTCAATTTGCAGAGGGGGATGCTGTTGGCATCTCCGCAGTGGATTTTAGTGGTGACGAATGCCAGCCTGGTGGGCTGGGGTGCCCATTGCCTGCAGCGCAGTGCTTAGAGCCGTTGGGCCATGACGAAGGCACAATGGCCCATCATCTCTTGGATCTTCGGGCAGTGGCCTGGGTATTGGAGGCATTCCAGAGTCTGGTTCGAGGCAAGCCGGTCCGGGTGCTCTCCAACAACACGACGGCAGTCGCTTATATCAGTCATCAGGGAGGCATGCATAGTGTTGCGCTGGCAGTGGAGAAGTGCCTTCTCAGTGTATGGGTAGAGCATCACCTGCAACTTCTAGTGTATGGGCGGAGCATCACCTGCAACTTCTGTCTGCGGCTCACGTTGCAGGGAGCTTCAACGTGTAAATGGATTTTCTCAGCTGGAAGTCACTGGACCCGGCGGAATGGGAGTTGTCCCTGACGGTGTTCTGCTGTATCGCCGAGCAGTGGGGCATGTCATCGATGGATCTGATGGCAACAACACGTTTATTCAGCCGAGGCAAAGAAGCCGGGTCCGAGGGTCTGGACGTGCTGCTTCAACCCTGGCCAGCGGAGGACCTTGCCTACATCTTCCCGCTGTAGCCAATCATAGGGAGTATCCTGCATCTGATTCTGCGACATTGGGGGCTGGTGATTCTGTTGGCTCCAGTCTGTCCCCATCCGTGGTCTGCTCTTTCAAGGTCCAGTGTCCACGGAGGAGCCCTCACTTGGTCTTACAGCCTGGCTCTTGAGCGGTTGCACTTGAGGAGGAAAAGGTATGTGGAGGGTGTGATCACCACCCTTCTGCAGGCTCGCAAACACTCAACTACTTCAACGTATGCATTGGTTTGTCAGACATTTGAGTTGTGGTGCTCTAGGCAGGGAGTCTCTCCGATGATAGCCTCCTTGCTAAGGATTCTGGCATTTTTGCAGGAGGGGCTATAGGAAAGTCTGGTGCTTAATTCACTTTGGGTGCAGGTGGTGACTCTAGCTTGTTACTGAGGATGTGTGGGACAGTCTTCACTGGCTGCCCATCTGGATGTTGTGCATTTCTTGAAGGGAGTTGGTCACCTCAAATCCCTTCTGCGCGCCTCCCTGTCCGGACTGGCATTTTAATTTGGTTCTCCATTCTCTGCAGAAGGCCCCCTTTGGGATCTTGTCCTTGAAGGATCTGACGCTGAAGTCGATGTTTCTAGTAGCTATGGCCGTGGAGCGGTGGGTGTTGGAGTTGTAAGCCTTGTCTTGTTGGGATCCTTTTCTCCGATTTTCGGACTTGGGGGTTACAATCCATATGGTTCCATCATTTTTACCTAAGGTGGTGTCAGTTTTTCACCTTAATAAACCTCTGTTTCTCCCATTCATTGCAGCAGAGAATTATCCACAGGACTATGCAGTCCTCTTGTGCTTGGACGTCTGGTGGGTGCTGCTTCGCTATCTGCACATGACAAATGACTTTCACAGGTCGGACCATCTGTTTGTCCTGAAAGCAGGACCCAAAAAGGGTTTTGAGGCTTCCAAAGTGACCCTGAATTGAGAACCTGATTGTTTCCATGTATGTGCAGGCCATGGGGGCATTGCGAGCACATTCTATGCAAGCCGTTGTGACCATCTATTGGGCAGCCACTTGGGCCTTTCTGCATTCTTTCTCTAAGCATTATTGTTTGGATGTGGCAGTGCCCTGGGAGTCTCAGTTTGGTGCAGCTGTGCTTTCAGCAGGGTAGGCAGATCCCCACCTTCTTTAGGGACTGCTTTGCTACATTCCACTAGTTGCTGGATTCATCTGCTGCTAATGCTAAGGAAGGTAAAATTATGTCTTACCTGACAATTTTCTTTCCTTTAGTTGCAGCAGATGAATCCAGCATCCTTACATCTCTGCTGTCTGATGTGAACGCATTTTCCTTTTGTTGTTTTCTTGTTCTATGTGTGTTGACAAACATAGTCAAAAAACTGTCCCCAGGTTGTGTAGTCTGTATATTTGGGATTTGTGTTGTTGTTGTGATTGCCGTCTCCATAGGCTTTGGTCCTTGAGGTCTGAGCACAAGTGGTGTGGCTGGAACAGAGGATGGCCGGATGGCTCGAGGTCCAACCAGGCCTGTCCTGGGCAGTTCTGGGGCAAGTTGGAGCCTGGTTTGTGAGTTGCTTTGGCAGATGACATTCTGGCTTTTGGTAGGAGCTATTCATCCTATATCACTGTGTTTAAAGTCAGAGATTTCTATCTCCATCTGCTGGTAGACGGACGCAACCCACTAATTGCTGGATTAATGTGCTGCGATTAAATGAAAGAAAATGATCAGGTAAGACATAATTTTATACAGATCCATTGGTTACCAGTGATCAAATCTGTTTTAAGGTGCTCTCCTTAGTACAAAAAGTGCTACACTTAGGGACTTCCTCATACCTGTCCTCAGTTATCATCCCCTACACCCCTGCCTGGTCACTCCAGTCTTTTGATTCGAATTGCCTTGTGTTGCCCTCCCCCAAAAATTCCCACTATGAAACTACCCGGAGGTTGGCCTTTTCTTTCATAGCCACCAATCTCTGGAACGATCTGCTGTCTGAAATTTGTTCTGAGTTATCATTTGTTAAATTCAAGACCTTATTAAACACCTATTTTTTCATTTTGCATTTGGGTGCTATTGGAGTGTGTGAGTCATGAGGCATGCTCCTCATGTGAAAAGAGCACTGCTGAGGTGCATAATAAAGAGTTATAGTATCCTTGTACATGGAATGTATGTTTTGAAGCCATCAAGTCAGTTTGGGGTTCAACTTGAATATTATATCATTTTGACCCATAAAGGAGTGCGGTCAGCTGTGAGTAGCATTTGCTCCTGTAGTTCAGATGCGTGTTTGTAATTATGTTTTATCCACTATCTTTCCTTTACTTTTATGTAACTTTTGCTTTTAATATTGGTGTTCCTTTACTTATTTGCTACGTTTTAACTTTGACTGTAAACTGCTATGCTCGTTTGCTGGTAATTATGGTATGTCAGGTATTTTTAATAAACATAAATATAATAAGAACCTCCTTTCTGCAACTGAAATAACATTTAACCCATGGAAATCAGGGCGTTAATTATTGCCCACCCTGCCTGTGGGTAAAAGAGGCCCATCTGACATTTCTTCTGTCTCCAAGTGCACCATCCCTTTTTCCTCTGCACCACTATTTGTCTTGTCCAGCATCTCCCTTCTATGTCCCTTGTCCCTATCCTACCCCCAAGTTCAGCATCTGTCCTTTTTTGTGTCCCCATCTCCCCCTTTTTCAGCACAAGCCTACCTGGTTTCCTTATCTCCCACTTTCTAGCATCTGCCGTCCTGGTGTCCCCACCTCTCCCTTTTTCTAACATTGTCCTGTGTCCCCATCTTCCCCCTTTTTCCAGCATTACCTCTTTGTCCCCATCTCACCCATTTTTCACCATTGTCCCCATATCCCCCTTCCAGTGGTGCCCCTCTCTGTCCCTATCTCCTCCTGCTTTCCAGTAGTGCCCTCTTTGTGTCCCTGTCTCCTTCCCCTCCCATATGATAATCTTTGAATAACTGTCTATACTTATGGCTATGATTTCTGAACATGTGGTATCAATAAAGGACAAACTTTTAAATGCTCAGTTGGGTATATATGCTAATCTCAACTTTGTTAAATGTTTCAGACACATCCATCTATTTATTCCCATGATCTAACTAAATTCTATTATTCTGTCTCACTGTATTTTCAAATGTAAGCCACACTGAATCTGACTTTGCTTGGGTTAATGTGTGATATAAATATTTAAAAAAAATTCTTTATCTTCTACCTTTCAAGACACTGCCTATCCTGATGGATAGTGATGGCACAAGGAAAGCAAGTTTGGTCCAGTGAAGACTAACTCAAAATAACTTATTCCTTAGCTGGGCCCTAGTATTACCATATTCTACCAGCAACAATAATTTTTGACGCTGTTTTAGTGATACTCAACTGTTATTTCTTTACTCCTCCAGCTTTTAAGGCACTGCCTATCCAATTGAAACAGCTTTAGCGTTGTTACAGATGGACCAACAATAAAGAATGACGTGTATGCAGCAGATCATAAGTTTGCTTGCTTTGAACTGAACGGCAATGACAGCTGGGGGGGGGGGGGTGGATACAGATTACCCAAATTGGCTCCCTTGTTAAAGTGGACTAGATAGGCTCACTTCGACTCCGGTCAATTGAACCTCCCTGGGCAGCTTTCTCCCTTTTTCCAGCCCCCCCCCCCCCCCGGCAACTTTCTCTCCCTTCTCCAGCCCCCCCCCCCCCCCGAGCGTTGCATCTGTCACCTCTAATGCCCATCTCGCCCGTCCGCGTGGTCACTTTTTACTTCCCTGAAGCCTTCTCTCTCCTGCGCAGCACCGCACCGGCGATTCACAGTCAGCCTTCTGCCAGCGTCGGGGCCTCTCCTCAGGCGCGTCCCACCTCTGCGGAAAACAGGAAGTTGCAATAGAGTAGGTGCTTGGTACTTGATAAACATAATAGACAATTATATCTATAAAATCTCTAATCTCAATGAAGCAAAAGAAAACTAATTCAAGACATATAAAAAATAAAATAAAATATTGTTAAGAAATACAAGAATACAAAAATTCAGATGTGTGCAACAACAGCGCCATTCTCAGAAATATGAAGAATTTTTTTTTTTAGCCTGAGTCAATAGCTCCCAACAACCTCTCTCCCTGAACAATACAGTTAAAAATAGCAGTATGTATAGCCAAGCGATGATCAAGGATGGAGGAAGAGGTCGTACATTGTCCTCCTCCCTCTCCTTCAGAGGCCAAGAAACAAAAGCACCTGGGAAAGATCCTTCATATACTGACCAAGGAAAGGAGAGAGGCAGTGGAGATGGAGGAAACAACAGAAAAGGAGGGGGAAAGGAGAGGACAGGAAAAAAGGGAGAACTAAAGAAAATAGTGAGAGAGCATTAGTGTGAAAAAAAAGGACAGACTAGCTAGGATCTAGCCAATGGGAAGGCAGTGGGGCTGGGGGCGGAGCACTGGAAGGCAGCTCTAGTCAGAGAGACTATGGGTAGGATTCAGCCAGTGGGAAGACAATGGAGGGGCGGAGCACTGGAAAGCAGCTCTAGTCAGACAGACTGAGTAGGATCCTGCCAATGAGAAGGCACTGGGGAATGGAGCACTGGAAGGTCGCTCCAATCACAGAGACTGTAGGATTCAGTCAATGGGAAGGCAGTAGGAGGAGCGGAGCACTGGAAGGCAGTTCTAGTCAGAGAGACTACTAGGATCCAATCAATGAGAAGGCACTAGGGGACAGAGCACTGGAAGGCAGCTTTAGTTACAGAGATTGTGGGTAGGATATCCAGCCAACAGGAAGACTGACAGTGGAGGGGCAGAGCACTGGAAGGCAGATCTAGTCACGGACACTGTGGGTAGGATCCAGCCAATAAGAAGGCTGTGGGGGCAGCACACTGGAAGGCAGTTTCTAGTCACAGGAAAGGAGGAGGTAAGCTGCAAAGAGATTTAGGACCAGATGATCAAAAGCAAACGTCGGCGCTAGAGGGCATTAGCGCTGGACTAGCGCCCGTGTTTGCCTGTGCCCAGGATCAGAGCTGGTGAGTGCATGTAACAGCACGCTCACCGGTTCTGGATGCTTATAGAATGCATTTGCATGCTAAACAGGGACATTTGTATTCCTCCCTAGTGCTCAGCGGGCAGTGCACCAAATAAGGGAGCTCCTACCGCTGTAAACCCTACGCCACTCGGATCTGGCATTAGGGTTTACAAAGCATTGGGAAGGAATGGGGAGCCTTGTCCAACATACATCTGCATGCTAACAAAGGTCCCCCATCCCCCTGACATGAGACCCCCCCCCCCCGACAACCCCCCTGCAAGAGACCCAAATCCCCCAACAGAAGACCCAACCCCCACCACCTGATAGAAGAGGTCCGTGGACCTCCAGTCCCCACCTGGTGGTTGAGTGCCCCCCCAACCTGGTGGTCTAGTGTCCCCAAACCCTCCCCCCTGTACCTTGACAGAGGAGGGAGTAGCCCTCCTTCCTCTTTCCAACGACAAAAACTCCCTTATATGGTAGGGAAACCCCACCCAGCGATTCCCAGAATGCCCTGGGCAGGGTGCCACCGTTTTGGAGGCGGTGCTGGAAGGAGCAGGGAGTACTACTCCTTCCTCTGTCATCTGAAGGTACAGGGGGTTCGGGGCCTTTATACCTCCAGGTTGAGGGGGTGCTAGACCACCAGGTGGGTCCAGCCCTCTCTTCTGATGGGGGAGGTTGGGTCTTCCACGGGAGGGGGAGGGTCGGGTCAGTTTGTGAGATGGGGGTCTGGTTGGTTCATGGGGGCACTAGACCACTAGGGCTCTCATTGGTATGTTTGACAGGTACGGCCATTTTTTTTGACAGTCCAGACCAGTCAAACAACTTCAGCAGGAGGACTGCCCAGGCACAATCCTTCCTCAGAAGTACTCCTATGATCAGCGCCAATACGCGCATGAATTTGCATGCCATTGATCATAGGAGCATTATTGCTCCATGCTGTTCCGGCGCTAATTTTAGAGCGCTGTTCAGAACAGCATAGGGTTTTTGATCATCAGGTCATTATTGACGGGAGACGGCATGAGCCAATCTCACCCATTTTCTGGGCTGAAGGCAGTGGGCAGAGCTTGACGCCATATTAACCATATTTGCTATTGCTATAGAATGCAATAGCAAACGTGAGGTTTAGTTGTTGGTTTTTTTTTATTAAACCTCCTAGGCTTTTAGGTTTTACATTCTCTCTGTTAGGAGGGAATTGGGGTCAGAGGATGTAAGGGGAGTTGGGGGAGGGTTGGGGAGTCTTCAAGGGGTCTCCAGAGCTTGATTTGCAGGCTGCATTGTGGATTTCAGTGCTGCGCTACATGTCTTTATTTTTTCTTTTTATATAGAAATATATTGTCACTTATTCAGAGAGCAGTTGCTACTATATGGATAAGTCCTTTAGAGGTTTTATGATGTTACATTGATTTTCTATATGCTTAATTGCTTTCCTATTGTGTTTGCATTGAACTGTTAGGATTAAGTGGAATTAATGTTTCAAATTAAAGTCTGTACTTGAGGTAATAGAGAGAGAAGTAATTCGCCTGAGGTCACACCCAGCATCACTAGGAGAAGTGGGATTCAAGCTAGAGGCTGACTCAGTTTCGGTCAGGGTGCTGAAACTGGCCCCAAATCCTTGTTCCTCATCGTTTTCTCCAGACCATTCACTATGAGTGGGTAATATGCACACCTACCGTGTTTCCCCGAAAATAAGACACTGTCTTATATTAATTTTTGACCCCCAAAATGCGCTAGGTCTTATTTTCAGGGGCTGTCTTATTTTTCGGGGAAACATCGGGGTTGGCCCGCCCGCCCTCCGTCGCTCCCGGAACTAACCTTAAACGCCTCCTTTCACCTTCCCAGCAAGCAGCAGCAGGGCAGGCCACTCCTTCCTTCCGTGTCCCGCCCTCGCCTGACGTAACGTCCGCGAGGGCAGGGCTGCCCTGCTGCTTGCTGTGGAGGTGAAAGGAGGCGTTTAAGGTTAGTTCCGGGAGCGACAGTGGGTGGAGGGGGGGACCCGGTGACCTCGGGTGGGGGGGGCGGCCTGGAGACGGCCTTGTCCGGCTCTCGGCGGCCCTGCTTTCAAACAAAAAATTTGCTAGGTCTTACTTTCGGGGAGGCCTTATATCTACCAATTCAGAAAAACCTCTACTAGGTCTTATTTTCGGGGGATGTCTTACTTTCGGTGAAACAGGGTACCAGCAGAGGGAGACAGAATTATTGAAAATCACTCCTGTATAAGGGACTGTGCAACCCTGACCTGCTCAGTATTTCTCAGTCTCCCAGCAGAGGTAGGTGCTGTGCAACCTTGCTCCATGTTTTTGTTGGGTGCACCGGTTTGGCCCCTTGGTTTTAGTTAGCTTTATAGGTTCCCTTTAGGGATCTTGCTTAGTGGTCCCTCACTGGACTTGAATTTGGTACTGTCGGCTTTGGTTCAAGCCCCGTTTGAGCCCTTAGGGCGGCTATGCTTAAGAGTCTTTCGCTTAAGGTGGTCTTTTTGGTGGCTATCACTTCGGCGTGGCGTATTCCGAGTTGCAGGCTCTGTCCTGTCATGAGCCATTCTGGTCCTTACCAGGAGAATGGTGTTGTTACGGACGATTCCTTCCTTTCTTGCTAAGGTGATTCTCTGTTTCAATGTCAACAAGTCTATTCCTTGCCTTCCTTCCCAGGGATGAGTCCCCTCAGTTGTATAAGTTGGATGTTTGTCGGTGCTATTTGCGTCGGACAGCGTACTTTCGGAAGTCCAACTGCCTCTGGGTCTTGTTCGGGGGACCTCAAAAAGGGGAGGTGGCTTCCATCACATATTGGATCAAGGAGGCAATTTCTTCCACATACCTGCTGTTGGGGAAACAGGTGCCCGTGGTTCTTCGGGTGCATTCTACGCATGCGCAGGCTTCTTCCTTGGCAGAACACTCTCCTTTGGGGCATCCGTCTTGCTCCGGGGGCTTTCCTACCCTCGGTGAGTACTGCTATTGGGTACTTCCACTCGTAAAGAATGGTCTGGAGAAGACGATAAGGAAGGAGAAATTAGGTCTTACCTACTAATTTGCTTTCCTTGAGTCTCTCCAGACCATTCCCAAGCCCACTCAGGAACGTGGGATCATTGAGATTCTTCCGTCTGGGATTGCAACTGCATCTGTGCTTTTTATTAAAGTCTGTTCCAGTTATTCTTTTTGGTGCTGTTTTCCTTCTGGGGAGTTCCTTCTGGGAGCTCAATTTCTGGTGGTGTTTTAAGTGTTCAGTTCCTTGTGGTTGAAGTTTTTAAGTGTTGCTTGGCTATTCAAACTACCGAGCAGGTCAGGGTTACACAGTCCCTTATACAGGAGTGCTGTTCAATAATTCTCAGTCTCCCTCTGCTGGTAGGAGTGCATATTACCCACTCGTAGTGAATGGTCTGGAGAGACTCAAGGAAAGCAAATTAGCAGGTAAGACCTAATTTCTCCTTCTGGCCATTTTAGTTTCGGCCAAAAGGTTGGTTTTATTTTCAGCCATGTTTTCAGTTTTGGCCGAAAATGACCATGTGTTTTCAGAGGAAGCCGAAAATTAATGCTTTGTCCTGTTTGTCTCTCTTCTTCTCCTGCAAGAGGAATTGCCCTTCCCAGGGGCGTAGCCAGACACCCAATTTTGGGTGGGCCTGGGCCCAAGATGGGTGGGCAGAAGATCCCAGCCCCATCCCACAGGTGATTTGGTCTCTCCTTCTCTCACCTGCATGCCATACGGTCCTCTCAAACATCCCCCTCTCCCGCATACCTTTTAAATAGCAGATTTTCACCAGCAGCAACCAGCAACTAATACACTTGTCATGTTGGCCCCACTGACGCAACTTCCTGTTTCCGCATAGGCAGGAATACGTCAGAGGGAAGGCTGTGGGGCCGGTGCGAGTAGTATGTATCCGTCACTGCTTGCTGCACGGTGAAGATATGCAGGAGGAAAGTTGTTGGGAGTTTCAGCTGGTGGGGATTGGAAATCCCTGCCAGCCACATCATAAATGTGCTGCTACTGGGTGGGCCTGAGCCCACCCAGGCCCACCCTTGGCTATGCCACTGGCCCTTCTTGCAGCATGCCTTTCTCCTCACCTGCAGGGCCCTCTGGGTCTATTTTAAAAGCCCTAGTGGTCTAGGGTGTAGTTGGGGGAGGAGTGATCCCCAGTTACTCCTGTGCATTCTGGTTGTGCTCTCAAAATGGCTGTTTTGAATAGGGCATCACTTCTGCCCTGACCACACCACTAGACCACCAGGGATTCTAAGGTAGTCCTATTGGGGGATTGGGGGGGGGGGTGCTACTTTCTGTTTTGTTTTGATTTTTTGTATACTGAGATTGCAAAGAAGTGCAGTTATGATCTTGCACAATAGTTTATGATAAATGCTTTTTAAAGAAACAATTTAGCAGGAATTTAAGTTTTGTAAATTCGGGATGAGAAGCTCCTTAGGAATTAGTCTTTCTGTGGAGTGATAACATCAGCTGTCACCCTGAGTGTGCCACAAAGTCAGTGTGGCACTGTAGCTTCAGTTTTCAATTGCTGCAGTTCATATGTGTGGAAGCTATTTGGCTTGGATGTAAAATATGGTCTTATTATTTAAATTATTATATTCTGGCTGGGATACTGTGGGTTAGCAGAGGGATACAGACTGAAAGCTCTGACAATCACCAGTGGCCCTCACTGGTTCACATTCACACAATCAAACTTGAGTTTTTTGTTTCGGCTTCTGCCAAAAGCGGGTGATGAATTTCAGCTGCAGTTTTGGTTCTGGCTAAAAGCTTTCGGGAAGTTTTGGTTTCAGTCAAAACTGAAAAAAGCAGTTTCAGTCAACCTCTAATTCAAGCCTTGACTGCTCTAATTATCAGCCTGTTCTAATCACTAGATATGATCTCCACAAGGTCTTCCTCCTTTTTATGGATTTGAGGTACAGAAAACCAAGGGAGCTGTATGTGGTGACGGTGAGAGACAGACATCCATCGAATAGAAAGCAGACCTCAGGGTGATCATACCTAATGTTATCCAGGTAGTGAAAACAGTGCAAGAAAGGTGCGACTAGAATAAGATGGACATAGGCCGATATTCAGACCGTGGGAGTTGGATTGGCTAACTTCCACAGTCAGAGCTAAAAGCAGATATTCAATGCTGGGGGGCCGTTTCTGGTGACTGGCATTGAATATACGGTTTATTTTTGGCCGGTTTAAAAGATAACTGACTAAGTTGATATTCAGACTTAGCTGGTTACCTTTAAACTAGCCAAAGATATACCAGGTTTCATGCTGCCAAATATGGCTGCGAAACTGGCTTTTAAAATTAGCGGATACCCGGTTATGTTGGGTGATATAACCGACTATCAGTTAGTCGCTAACCGGGGGATATTCAGCAGGGGAGAGCCAGTTATCTCCTGCTGAGTATTGGCAGATAGCCAGTTAAGCGCTATTTAACCAATCAGCAGCGGTTCTGGCTGGTTAAATAGCGCTGAATATCGGGGGGGATGTGTAAAGCTAATAGAAAAAGAAGGTGATAATGCCTTTGTACAAGTTAGTGCAAGATCGCACCTAGAGCGTTCTGTCCACTTCTGGAGTCGATGCCTCTGAAAGGACATAATGTGGAGGAGGACTAGTAAAGGAATATTAAAATGATGCAAAGGCCTGCAATATATCAAAAGCCCAATGAACTGAGACTTAAAGATCTAAGTATATATTATCCTAGAGAGGAGAGGAGAGACAGGGGAGATATGATAGAGACATTCAGATACCTCAAAGTATAAATAACGCACAAGAAACTAACCTTTTTTTTCAGTAGAAAAGAAGTACTAGAATAAGAGTCAAGATATGAGACTTCAAGGGGATAGATTCAGAAGTGACTGTCTTCAAGGAAAGGGTGGTGGATACATGGCATGACCTCCTAGTAGAAAGTTGTGGAGGCCAAAATACAAATAGAATTGAAGATAGCCTTGAATAAGCACAGAGAATCTCTGGATGGTAGATGTAAAGGGAAAGCTAGAGATACACTAAAGTCTTGCAAAATACTAATGGAATCGAAGATAGCCGAAGAGAAGCACAGAGGATCCCTGGTAGCACAGATGTAAAGGGAAAGCCAGAGTTCCTTAGAGCCTATGGCATTGTACCAGGAAGTTAATCTGACAGACTAGATGGGCCTTATGTTATTTATCTGTTATCATATGCTATGTTTTCTATGTATAGGACAGGTCTGTGTTGCTGAGAGGTGGTTACCAAGGCACCTGACAGGACAGGTGGCTACTGCTAGACTAACACTTGACATTTCTGTATTCCTAGTCCTTCTCAACAGTCTTCCTAACATTTGAAGGCCAGGAGTGGCTAGGCAATGGCAAGGAAAAGCTGATTCCCGGAAGGGAGCCAAGGGCAAGCCCCCCAAAGAAGCAGCCAGTTGTGCAAGCTGGGAAAAAAAGGTATTTGCATGCTACCTCCTGCCTCTCTTCCTCCTTGGTCTGCCTCGCTTCACTCACATCCACTCTACCATCGCTCCTCTTCTCCCATGCAGTCATATCCAGGAGAGCAAAGTTCTGTCAAATCGGGGCCTTTTAACAATTCTGTATTGCAAAATCAAATCCTATTGAACATTCTCAGCACACACCCTTTAACATTATACAAAACTATACTTTTGCCCTCTCACCCTACACTGCTCCCTTCCCCACTCCCTTATACCCCTAGTCCTATCTCCTACGCCCAATGTCAAACTATTACCCTTCCTCCCTAACCCCTGTTCCCACCTAACCCCAAGGACTGTGCCTTGCAAATTGTAATGAAAGACAGTGAGTCTGAGTAGGTCAAACAATTCAAAGCATTCAAACATGGAACTTGCTCTTTAGAGTTCACTTCTCAAAGGGACCGTGTCCCCTCAAATTTTTCCAGTCTATCAGGCTTCAAGCAATTAACTTGCTGAGGAATAAGCATTCCATAGTCTCACAAAGAAAAGTGTTTGCCCCAGAATCTGCATTGCCCTCTAGGCTCACAGCACATCACAGCAATGGCCGTCCACAGAAAACGCTGCTGATCTGGTCTAGTTTTTTTTTTAGCATTTAAACTCTCTATTACAGTTCTGTAGGGTACCATTTAAAGGGAACCTCAGTTTAGACTTGTGGTTTTTTTTTAACTTAGCCATTTAAAAGAAATCTATCAATTCAACAGAAAGTAGGTAGGATAATACTTGTGAATATCTAGTTAGAAATATTTGCTTACGAAAGTAACCTTTACAGAGAACCTTTTGAAAGAATTTTCCTTTGGGAAGTAAGATAATCACTGTGTTCAGTTATTTGTAAATCAAGCCACAGTGACTGATTAAGAAAAAGGTTCAAAAGGTTCTACTGGCACACTGCTTGCAGAGTGAATTATCAAGGAAACAGAAGCACATAAGTAGGCCAGGGCTGAGTTGTTCTCAGTCCAGAAGAGGTGCTGTGAGAGAGGTGCTTCTAGAGTGGGAAAGAACTTCACTGATAAGTATTTTCTGGGAAATTGCTCTTAAACTTGAGGAAAGGTAGACTTAGAATAAATAGGTAACCTCAGTGACTATTTTAAGTTATTCTGCTCACTTAGCAAAGACAGTTTAAGGAATAGGTTAATTTATTTATTTTTTTAGCATTTAAAGTCTCTGTTACAGTTCCATAGGTTAGCATTTAAAAGGGACTATTTTAAAGTTATCATTGTATCAGTATAAAGCACAGCTAATAGTCACAGGAAATCTCAGTTTACTACTACTACTACTTACCATTTCTATAGCGCTACTAGACATACACAGTGCTGTACACTTGAACATGAGAAACGTGCCTGATCGACAGAGCTTACAATCTAATCAGGACAGACAAACAGGACAAATAAGGGATAAGGTAAATACTTACGGTGGGAATGATACAACAGACATGGGTACTGAACAAGTGAATAGGGGTTAGGAGTTAAAAGCAGCCTGAAAAAAGTGGACTTTTAGCCTAGATTTGAAGATAGCTAGAGATGGAGGTTGACGTATTGATTCAGGAAGTCTATTCCAGGCATATGGTACAGTAAGATAAAGGAACGGAGTCTGGAGTTAGCAGTGGAGGAGAAGGGTACAGATAAGAGAGATTTTCCCAATGAATGGAGTTCCTGGGAAGGAGAGCAGGGAGAAGGTACTCAGGGCAAGTGGAGAGGTACTTAGGAGCTGCAGAGTGAATGCACCTGTAGAGGAGTTTTGACTGTATGCAGAAACAGAGAGGGAGCCAATGAAGTGACTTGAGGAGAGGGCTAATATGAGCATAGCAACACTGGCGGAATATTTATTTATTTATTTGTATCCCACATTTTCCCCACTATTTGCAGGCTCAATGTGGCTTACATGGTACCAGCAACGGCGTTCGCCAGTTGTGGTATGAACAAATACAGGTGTTATTGTGGTAAAAGAAAGGTTCGTGTTTGGTAGATACATTGGGGAAGTTAGGGAGGGGGGATGAGGGTCAAGGTATGTCCATTACAGTCTTTGGTTTTGCAGTGTCGTAGGAACTTAGGTTTTATGTTGGGTCGGTGGGGTATGCCTTTTTGAACAGGTTTGTTTTTAGTTCTTTCCGGAAACTTAGGTGGTCGTTCATTGTTTTGATTATCTTTGGCAGAGCATTCCATAGTTGTACGCTTAAGTAAGAAAAGCTGGATGCATAAGTTGATTTGTATTTGAGTCCTTTAGCACTTGGTAGTGGAGATTTAGGTAAGTTCATGCTGATCTTGTTGTGTTTCTGGTTGGTAGGTCTATGAGGTCTGTGATGTATCCAGGGCTTCGCCGTATATAATATTATGAACCATGGTGCAGACCTTAAAAGCAATGCGTTCTTTGATTGGAGCCAGTGCAGTTTTTCTTGGAGGGGTTTGGCACTATCATAACGTGTTTTTCCAAATATAAGCCTGGCTACTGTGAGAAAGCTGTCTTGGTGACTGTCCTAAATTCCACTTCATTTGTGTATTTTACCCATAGATGTGCTCACTTTGGGATGGGGAACCTAGTTAGATGGATTTCACAACCAGGCCCCTGGTCTCTCCAAAAAAGGAGAGTATCAAGGAATATCAACTCTGATCAGCCATTTTTGAAGTGGCTGGAGAGAAGCATTCCAAGGGTAGAGTTGGGGAGGAGCTGGCAGGTATGTGATCCTGGGGGGGAGGGTCTGGATGTTACAGGGAAGAGAGGAGGGGGATCCTAAATTCCAGAGGGGAGTGGGAGAAAGGGAACAGGGATATAGACGGGTTCTGGATGCCCTTTCCGGGGAGGGGAGTGGGAGGGAGGGGGATCAAATAATGGACTTTCATGTTCTTCTGGGGGGGAGGGAGAAAGGAGATCCTGGGAGAGTTGCTGGATATTCTGGGGCATGGAAAGGGGGATCAGAATCCTTGGTAGGAGGTTGGGACTTGGACAGATATCCTGATATTCTTCCAGGACCTGCATAAGACCCAGTGGCTAGCACAAAATGAATTAGCCCTGGCTATTCTATACCAGTGCCTGGACATGGCCCAGCATTGAATATCTGGAGTTATTTTGCCCACAGTGGTCAGCACTTAAAAAACACTAACCATCACAGGATGAATATTGACCAGAGAGTTTTTAAGACCCAATATTTCCACAACCCTCATCCAGTGGACAAATGTAGAAGACCCCAATATCCCACCCAACGTATATCCCCCCCCCCCCCCCAAATAAAATATGTCATGCAGCAGAATTTTGAACAGATTGTAGGGGAGAGAGATGGCTTAGTGGAACCCTGTGAGAAGCAAGTTGCAGTAGTCTAAATGATAGGTGATAAGAGTATGGATAAGGGTTGTGTGCTCAGAAAGGAAGGGACAAATTTTGGTGATATAATAGAGAAAGAAACAACATGTTTTAGCAGTCTGTTGAATATGTGCAGAGAAAGAGAGAGAGGAGTCAAAGATGACCCCAAGGTTACAAGCTGATGAGACAGGGAGGATGAGAGTGTTATCCACAGAGACAGAGAATGGGGGAAGAGGAGAGATGGGTTTAGGGGGAAAGATAAGAAGCTCAGTCTTGGTCATGTTTAGTTTCAGATGGCAGTGAGGTGTGGTAGCCGTGTTAGTCCACTCTTAAAGGTTATCAATAGAAATCAAACAAAATAAAACATGGAAAAGAAAATAAGATGATACCTTTTTTATTGGACATAACTTAATACATTTCTTGATTAGCTTTCGAAGATGGCAGTGAGACATCCAGGCAGCAATGTCAGACAGGCAGGCTGATACTTTGGCTGGATTCCTGCTAAAATTTCTGGTGTGGAGAGGTTGATCTGGGAGTCATCAGCATAAAGGTGATACTAAAAATCATGGGATGAGATCAGAGCACCAAGGGAGATGGAGAAAAGAAGAGGTCCCAAGACAGAGCCCTGTGGTACACCAACTGATAGTGGGATAGAAGTGGTTGAGGATCCACCAGAGTATACACTGAAAGTGCAATGGTAGAGATAAGAAGAAACCAGGAAAGAACAGAGCCCTGAAATCCAAGTGAGGACAGTGTATCAAGGAGTAGTCGGTTATCAACAGTGTCAAAAGCAGCAGATAGACTGAGAAGGATGAGAATAGAATAGAGACCTTTGGATCTGGCCAGGAACAGGTCATTAGAGACTTTAGCAAGAGCTGTTTCAGTTGAATGAAGAGGGTGAAAGCCAGATTGAAGTGGATCAAGTATAGCTTGAGATGAAAAAAATCAAGACAACGGTGGTAAACAGCACATTCAAGTAGCTTGGATAGGAAAGGGAAGAGGGAGATGGGGCGATAATTGGAAGGACAGGTAGGGTCCAATGAAAGTTTTTTGAGGAGTGGTGGGACTATGGCATGTTTGAAGGCATCAGGAACAGTTGCAGTGAAAAGTGAAAGATTGAGGATATAACAGATAGAAGGGATGACTAGGAGAGATAGTGCTAAGTAGATGGATGGGAATAGGATCAGAGGATCAGTTTGGAGGAGGAAAGAAAATGTGCAGTTTCCTCTTCAGTGATTTCAGAAAGGAAGAAAAGGAGGCAGAGATTGAAGGAGGGTTGAATGGACTGGTGGAATGGGAGGTGGAGGTGTCCTGGTTGAAAACTCAAGGTTAATCTTGTGAACCTTGTCATGAAAGTACTCAGCCAGAGTCTGGGGAGAAAGTGAAGGGGGGTTGGAGGTGAATGCACTTTAGGAGATAGTTCAGTGTGGCAAAGAGATGTCGAGGGTTGGGCCAAGAGAGTTTGTCAACTGGATGTAGTAGTCCTGTTGGCAAGTGGAAAGAGCAGACTGGAAGGAGGTTAGCAAAAATTTGAAATGTATGAAGTCAGCATGGGTATGGGATTTCAGCCAAAGACGTTTGGCAGATCAGGCACAGGAACGGGGAATGGGAGCAATGAGAGTATCCAGAGC
>NW_021963765.1:0-55214 GCF_901765095.1 Microcaecilia unicolor | reverse complement strand
ATGTTTGTACGTTTGGAAGCTTGCCAGGTGCCCTTGGCCTGGATGGCCGCTGTCGTGGACCAGGATGCTGGGCTCGATGGACCCTTGGTCTTTTCCCAGTATGGCATTACTTAGTGTACTTATGTAGAGAGAAAGAAAGAAAGATTCTTAGCTTTAGAGATTAGTTTCTACGAAAGGGGGGAGAGCACCCCCTTCAGGAAAAAATAATATAAAACTTGGAGCCAAGAAAAAATATATCATTAAAAAATAAATTCTTGTTATTATAGCGACTCCCTAAAACGATGGGGTCACAAATGTTGTATTAGGCTGCGTATTTGGTTTGCTAGTCTCTAAACACTTACTAAATATTACAAATATTATAGAAAATTGTACAGGAATCAGAGAATTAAAAGTCTTTTATTACTTACCCCCAGCACAGCAATCAGACATCAGTTTCAAGTTATATCAAACTTACAAAATCTAATATCAGTACTCTGGTAATTAAAGTAATCAGACTAATTATATAAAGAAGAGAAAAAGAAGGAAGGAACGTTTGTTCCTCATACAAAGGTCACAGAACAGAGAGAAAGAAGAGAAAGAAAGAATGAATGAATGAAAGAAAAGATTCTTAGCTGTAGAGAATTAGTTTCTACGAAGGGGGGAGAGCACCCCCTTCAGGAAGAAAATAGGCCATTGGACGGATCTGAAACTCTCTTTCCAAGCATGCCTAGTTTTTTCAGAGATTCTTTGTCTGCAGCGTGGTTTTATAGGCTGTGGTGAGCATCCAGCTCTCCTCTACCCTGGACCAATCATAGGTGCTGCATATGTGCTGGAGACTTGTAATTGGGTCTTTCATATGTGCTGGAGGCTTGCAATTGGTGTCCTTGCCATACCTCTTCTCAGTAAATTACATTTGTAACAAGTTATACCAGGTAGCTGAGTTGCCTTAGCAATATGAGGCACCATCAGAGCATGTGACCAGCCAGAAATTCCTTCATGTGGCTGACAATAAAGATGGGGGATGGGAAATAGTGCAGCATACCTGAAGTAGAACTTTATAGCTTAAAATTTATAGACAGTTATATGCAGTGTTACAGAATTGGAGGGATGCACGCCCAACTTGTGCTCCAGGATTTATACCTGGTTACTTCAGGTGTAAGTCCTAGTGCCTAATTTTAATTGTGGGAATTAGATCTAAGTGCTATTCTGTAAAGGGTACTCATCCCAGAGTGCCCTTTATAGAACAGTGCTGATTTTTCATGGTATTTGGGTGCCATTTACTGAATCTAGTCTATTATCCATCATGAGCACTACAGCCGAGGTCTTTTTCCCTCGTAGGTTCCATGACCACTTGTCTAACCACAACACTTTGGCAGGGCATCCACAATCTATCTGTTCTTTCCAATTCTGCTGATGGGACATTCCAATCCACATCTTCCAGCAATAGCACCCCCCCTTTTCATTCTCAGCTTATGATATCTTCAGGTTCTTGTCCAGTTTCTTCATTTGTGCTGCAGGATTGTAGATCACGTCCATGTAATGCAAGTTCCATCTTGTCTTTATGTTTCAGGAGGACCTATATCACTTCCTCTTTTCCAGGTTCCTTGCATCCTAGCAGCTTTAATATTGTTTTTTCACATACAGAGCCAGTTCTCCGCTCCTAAGTTCCTGCTTTATCCTTCCTGAAAAAATTATAACCTAGTAGTGGGGTATCCCATTCATGGGAATCACTGAACTATGTCTCTATGATAGCAACAATATCCAAGTCTGTCTCAAACACCCATGCTTGCAATTCCTGAATCTTGATATTTAAACTGCAAGCATTGGTGCTCATTGCTTTCCATTTGTTGCTCATAAATGAGTTGCTTAGAAGATTCAACATATTAACTTTATCTTCTCCACTGGTGTCATGCTTTTGCTGGGGGTGGCTTTCCTGAATTCCCCTGGGTCTTTTTTGCCACCCCTACCTCCTAGTTTAAATGTCTAGAGATATGGAGGAGCATTTCAAAAGGACGACCAAGTCAGAATAAGAACATCCACATCAGAATGTCCCATAAGGATGGCCGTCTCACAATTTTTGAACAGGAAATATGCCAAGATTTCCTGTTCAAAATATGTGTGCTGGAGCTTAGCATTGATTAAGAGAACTAGGCTCATAAATTTGGGCAAATTAATGGCAGGTCTAAATTTATAAGCATAGGGGTCGACATTCAAACTGGCTAGAAATGGCTCCTGGCTGGTTAAATCGCTTGTTCAGTGGCACTAGATAATACCACTACAAATGTCTGGTTAATGCCCAACATCAACTGGCTATTTTGGGGGGGTAATGAGGGCAGAGTCAGCACTTAACAAGTCAAGGTAACTGCATAAATAGGACCGCATATAAGTTAGTCCTATCTTTATGCAGTTCACTATAGCTAGATAAATACTGAATATTTCACTTAACTGGCTATGTTTTTGCAACTTCCAATGCCGGAACCTGGACATGGCCTGGAATTTAATTTCTAGAGATAACACCAGCGGCAGTCAGTACTACTACTACTACTACTACTACTTAGAACACTGTTCACCACCAGCTGGATATCTGACCTCGTACCTGAATGCTGATGAATTTTCAGGTGAAAACGTGGAGGGGCATTTTCGATAGGACATCCAAGTCAGAATAGAGATGTCCAACTCATAACATACAAAATGGAGGCCCATCTCATATGTATCTTCCAACAGGAAATATACCAGGATTTCCTGTCAAAAATATGTGAGATGGACATCTGTGTGCTGAAGAGTCCAACATGAACAGCCATTTTACAACTGGAACGTTCAACATATGAATAGCAAAAGGACATCTGTCTGGCAGCATTCTTAGAAGAATGTACACCCAGAGGTCCCTGAAAAACAGAGGATTAGCCTAGTGCTTAGTGCAGTGGACTTTAGGTTCATATCCAACTTTAACTCTTATTTTGTAATTGTGAGTCATCCAGGAACAGAAAAATACCTACTGTACCTGAATGTACACGTCAATAGCCTTCCGTCTTGGAGCTGGCTTATATATTTAGGTACCGTAAGCATTTTTCTGTGTCTGCAGGGCTCACAATTTAAAAAAAAAAGAGTTAGTGGGATTTGAATCGGGGTCCCTTTTCTTAAAGTTCACTGTACTAACCACTAGGCTACTCCTCAGACTTGCTTCCTGCTTTTCTAAGAATGCACATAATACCTGAAACTGTCATACAGATTGGTATCTTCTTTCAGTTTCACTTTCAGGAGAGAGGGACAGACCTGCCAAATCTCACACATGCAGCGGGACAAACTGTCACCATCACAGAGCCACTGCTGCTTCTCCCCATGAGCAGCAGTGGTGACAAAACAAAAGCAAGAGCAGAGCCGCAGCCTTCAGTATGGTAGGGAGAGAAAGAGGGAAGGCGCTGGATGGAAAGATACAGAGATAAAATGGAAGGTTAGGGAGAGAAAGACAAAAGATGCTGGGTGAAAGGATGGAGAGAGAAAGAGGGGAGACACTGGAAGGATGGAGAGAGAAAGAAAGAGGGGAGATGCTGGACGGAACAACAGGAAGAGAAAGAGGGGACATTGATGGAAGGATGCTTAAAGAGGGGAGACGCTGGAAGAATGGGAGAGAGAAGAAATGCTGAATGGAAAAGGGTAGAGAGAGAGAGAGACACTGGATGGAAGAAAGAGAAGAGAGAGGGAGACACTGAATGGAAGGATCGGGAGAGAGGGTAGATGTTGATTGGAAGGATGGGAAGAGAAAGAGGGAAGATGCTCAGTGAAAGGGTAGGGATAGAAAGAAGGAAGATGCTGGATGGAAGTGTAGAGAGAGAAAGAGGGAAGACACTGGATGGAAGGGTAGTGAGAGAAAGAGAGGAGACACTGGATGAAAGGATGCAGAGAGAAAGAAGGGGAGACACTGGAAGAATGAGGAGAGAAAGAGGGAAGATGCTGGATGGAAGTGGGGAGAGGATAAAGTTAGCAACAGACTGGAGAATAAGAGGAAGGGACATAGGGGAAAACAAGGGTGAAGGAAAGATGAAAAGCCATAGGTAGATGAAGTAAAAAGAGGAAAAAAAAAGTGCGGGGTACAAATGTAACTAAATAAAAATAAATAAATAAATACAAAATTAAAGACTGGATAGTAAGAATGAATTAAATCTGGACAGAGAAGCAGAAAAAGAAAACTGAAAGAAACAGGAGGGAGAAAAATGACAAATACTACTACTACTACTTATCACTTCTATAGCGCTATAAGGCATACGCAGCGCTGTACACCATACATGAAAAGACAGTCCCTGCTCAAAGAGCTCACAATCTAAATAGGACAAACAGACAGAACAGCTAAGAGGAAGGGGAATTAAGAGGTGGGGATAAAAGGGTACAGGGCAAGTGAGTAGTGGTTAGGAGTCGAAAGCAGCGTTAAAGAGGTGGGCTTTAGCCTAGATTTGAAAATGGCCAAAGACGGGGCTAGATGTACAAGCTCGGGAAGTCTATTCCAGGCATGAGGTGCAGCAAGATAAAAGGAACGGAGTCTGGAATTAGCAGTAGAGAAGAAGGGGACAGAAAAGAGAGATTTATCCACAGAACGGAGTACCTGAGTGGGGGCATAGGAGAGACAAGAGTGGAGAGGTACTGGGAGCGGTAGAGTGAATGCACTTATAGGTTAGTAAGAGAAGTTTGAATTGAATGCGGAAACGGATAGGGAGCCAGTGAAGTGACTTGAGGAGAGGGCTAATGTGAGCATAGCGACTCTGGCGGAAAATGAGTCGCGCAGCAGAGTTTTGGACTGATTGAAGAGGAGAGAGATGGCTAAGTGGGAGGCCGGTGAGAAGCAGGTTGCAATAATATAGGCGAGAGGTGATAAGAGTTTGGATAAGGATTCTGGACGAGTGCTCAGAGAGGAAGGGACGGATTTTGCTGATGTTATAGAGAAAGAATGTGAGTAGAGAAGGAGAGAGAGGAGTCAAAGATGACCCCAAGGTTACGAGCTGATGAGACAGGGAGAATGAGAATGCCATCCATAGAAATAGAGAAAGTGGGGAGAGGAGAGGTGGGTTTAGGGGGAAAGATGAGAAGCTCGGTTTTGGCCATGTTAAGATTCAGATGATGTTGAGACATCCAGGCAGCGATATCAGATAGGCAGGCTGATACATTGGTCTGGATGCTGGTTGAGATTTCGGGGGTAGAGAGGTAGATCTGGGAGTCATCAGCGTAGAGATTTATTTATTTATTTGTGAACATTTATATCCCACATAATCCCACCAAGGCAGGCTCTATGTGGCTTACAACGTTGGAGGAAGAGAACAATACAATCAGTCATATGCAAGATGGAGTAGAGAGCAGAGGAGGGGAAGAGAGGGGGGTCAACAGGGGAGAGGAATGAGGGAACGCAGGAGATCAAGCAGGAGAGAAGTAAGAACGAGAACACAGGTAAGTTTTTAGAGATTTCTTGAAAAGGCTGTGTTCTGCTGTCTCTTTTAACGTTGATGGAAGAGATGGTATGGAAAGCCATGGGATGATATCAGAGAGCCAAGGGAAGAAGTGTAGATAGAGAATAGCAGAGGACCGAGAACAGAACCCTGAGGTACACCAACTTGTAGTGGGATAGAAGTGGAAGAGGATCCACTAGAGTGTACACTAAATGTGCGAAGCGAGAGGTAGGAGGAGAACCAGGAAAGAACAGAGCCCTGGAATCCAAGTGAAGACAATGTATCAAGAAATACAGTAAGCTGTGATCAACTGTCAAAAGCGGCGGATAGATCGAGAAGGATGAGGATAGAATAGAGACCTTTGGATTTGGCCAGTAATAGGTCGTTGGAAACTTTTGTAAGTGCAGTTTCAGTTGAATGAAGAGGGCAAAAGCCAGACTGGAGTGGGTCAAAAACAGTTTGAGATGAAAGAAAGTCAAGACAGCAGTGGTGAACGGCATGTTCAAGTATCTTGGAGAGGAAGGGAAGGAGGGAGATGGGTTGATAGTTGGAAGGACAGGTAGGGTCAAGTGAAGGCTTTTTAAGGAGTGGTGTGACCACGGCATGTTTGAAGGCATCAGGAACAGTCGCAGTGGAAAGTGAAAGATTGAGGATATGCCAGATGAAAGGGGTGAGAGTAGGAGAGATGGTGTTAAGAAGGTGGGTAGGAATGGGATCAGAGGAACAGGTAGTTCGTTTTGAGGAAGAGAGAAGACGTGTTGTTTCCTCCAGTGATTTTGGGAAAGGAGAAAAAGGACAGAGGGGTTAGGGAGTTAGGGGAACGGACAAGGTGAGGGAGAAGTGGGGGTGGCTTGGTAGAGAATTTGAGGTTTATCTTCTGAACCTTGTCGTGGAAGAACTCAGCCAGGGTCTGAGGAGATAGTGAGGGGGGAGTTGGAGATGGAAGCACCTTGAGGAGAGAGTTCAGTGTGGCAAAGAGAAGTCGAGGGTTTGAGCCGAGAGAATTAGTCAGTTGGATGTAGTAGTCCTGTTTGGCAAGCAAAAGAGCAGATTGGAAGGAGGTCAGCATGAACTTGAAGTGTATGAAGTCAGCAAGGGCATGAGATTTCAGCCAGAGGCGTTCAGCGGAGTGGGCACAGGAACATAGGTAGCGGATTTTAGAGGTCAGCTAAGGCTGGGGTTTGGTACGCCTTATAGGACGGAGCATGAGAGGTGCAAGAGTGTCTAAAGCAGAGGTTAGAATAGTATTGAAGGAAGAGATGGCTTCATTGACAGATTTGGATGGTGCACTAATAGAGAAGAGGTTCGAGACATTGGAGGATAGGGTAGTAGGGTCAATAGTCTGAAAATTCCTAGATAAATTGGTTAAGATTGGACGGGATTGGGCAGGAGGAAGTTTAAGTGTGAAGGCTATTAGATGATGGTCAGAGAGGGGAAGATCTGAGGCAAAGGAACTGGAGGGAGAGCAGTTATAGGAGAAGATAAGACCAAGACAGTGACCATTTTGGTGAGTGGGGGAAGTGGAGCATAGTTGGAGATTGAAGGAGGATGTTAAGGCGAGGAACTGGGAAACGTAAGAGTTGGAGGGATCATTAACATGAATGTTAAAGTCGCCAAGGATGAGGGAGGGGGAAGAAGGATCATGAAAGAAGGAAAACCAAGCGTCAAAATCGCTGAGAAAGGATGAAAGGGACTTATCAGGGGGACGATAAATAACAGCTATTTGAAGAGGCAAAGGAGTGAATAGGCAGATGGAGTGGACTTCAAAGGAAGAAAAGCAGAGAGACTGAGGTGGCAGAATGACTGAAATTTGGAAGAGGGTGAGAGTAATAGTCCAACACCACCACCGTGGCCATCAGGGCGAGGAGTACGGGAGAAGAGATAACCACTATGGCAGAGGGCTGCGACTGAAGCAGAGTCTTCAGGGCACATCGAAGTTTCTGTTATGGCAAGCAGATGGAGGCTACGAGAGATAAAAAGGTCATGGATATAGGAAAGTTTGTTGCAGATGGAGCGGGCATTCCATAGGGTGCTTGAGAAGGGCAGAGAAAAGGGGGGGGGGGGGGGGAGGAATAGAGATGAGATTGGAGAGATCACGGTGTGACCTGCACAAATAGGATGAGGGTTGGTGAGGGGGACCAGGATTGGGATTGATGTCTCCAGCAGAGAGAAGAAGAAGGAGTAAGAGAGTGCGGAGGAGAGTAGGAGAGGAGTGGCAATGAAGGCGACAAAGGCGAGAAGAACTCAGATAGAATGGGGAAGGTACAATGGAAGGAATGAAATGTTGAAGGCAGAAAGCAAGGAGGGAGGAAGAGGACAAGAGAGACGGTGAGGTAATAAAATCAACAAAAGGGCAATGTACAACTGTAGTGCACAGTGGCTTCGGGTGAAGGAGTAGATTGGGAAGGGACAGTACTAGAAGAATGTGAAATGGAGCCATATTTAGTGACTCAGGCAGTCCCAAGCACAAGGTAACAGTCACAAACAAGGTGAGGCAGTCCCCAAGCACTAGGTAAGAGTCACGAACAAAGGTGAGGCAGTAGGCTGGAGCTGAGGCTGAAGGCTGGAACAGAGGAGCAGAGGTTGCAGGACTGGAGTTGGCAGTAGGCAGTTGAAGTAAGAGTTGGAGCAGGCAGGTAGGCAGGAACAGCAGGACTGGGGCTAAAGCTGGTATCAGGCAGCAGCGGGACTAGAGCTAAAGTTGGTTTCAAGCAGCAGCTAAGATGGCTTCTGATCTGAATTGGTCACTGAATAGGAGTATGGAGGGGGCAGGGGCAGTGGCAGTTCAGCAGCTGAAGATGTCCGTCGGGAAGAACTGCAATTCAGTGATGGTACTTTATTCGGACAGGAACAGTCACTTCTACACGCAGCTGCCTCGGTCTTGCAATTCAGTGATGGTACTTTATTCGGACAGGAACAGTCACTTCTATATGCAGCTGCCTTGGTCTTGCAGTTTGGGGCTGTGGCTCATTATAGAGAAGTCTCCACATGGTCGCGGTACTAGGCCCAAAAGGGCACAAATGGACAGGAAACCCTGGCATGAGAGTAAAGAGAAGAAGAAGAAGTAAAGCAGAAACACAGGGCCAGTCAAACCCAGTAAGCAGGGTAAGCACTGCAGGAGGGCGCCTGCCTTCAAGGGCGTCACTTTGCAAGCAATCAAGCTCTGCTGAGTATCTAATCTCTGCTGCTCATCTCAGTCTGGCTCCAAAGCTGTCAGCTCTCTGTCCCGTCCCCTCCCCCCTCCCAAGCAGAGAAATATCCTCCTTGTGTTTGTCAGAGGATGTCACTGCTCCAACTGAATCTGGCTCTGAAATAACTTGTGGGAGCTCAGCTAACCTCTGTCCTCTGCCCAGAGAGGGCTCAGACAGAGACAGCACAGCAGAGCCTGGACCCTTGTTTTGTCAGAGACTGCTGTTTAGTGCTGCACCTGACCCACCCTTTCCCACCTCCCCACCCCCAACACAGCAACACAGGAAAGGAGGGCTAGATGCCTGATTTCAATTCCTAACCATCACTTATCTCTCATTCCCACTTCAGTAACTCCTGTTAGTCTGTCCAACTCAGATTGTAGAATATGTTAGTTTATGCTGATTAAGTCTGTCCTAGCTAGATCCTAAGCTGTGCTCGATGGGAAGGCTATTGTGCTGCAAGCAGAGTCTAACTTCTTAGGATTTCAGGTTAATTTTTGAAGAATTTGAAGAGGGGCTATCTCTGTTCTACATGTATGACTGCAAGGCCAAGTGTCTGAATAGGGATCTGTTTGTTAGATTCTGAAATTTTGATAACACATTGTTTTTCAGAGTTGGCAAGACTGTCTGTTCTCCTAATTCCTGGTCTGTGTGCTAAGTTATTTTTCTTCTACACTGGTGTAATATTTTCAATGATGCCATGGCTGGTAAAAGGGATGTGTCTACTGTGGGGGCGGAGCCATAGTGACCCCGCCTCTGGATGGGGAGGGGCGCCGACTAATAGACTGCAGGCGGGCGCTAGAAACCCTAGGGCCGGCCCTGCAGAAACAAGAGAATGAGGCCAACACAATTGGAAAAAGTACATGGCTAGACAACAAAGATAGAGAAAATAGTTTTATTAATAATTTAGAATAAAATAATGTGGTAGCTGTGTTAATAAAGGTTAATAAATACAAATACAAATAAATACAAATAAAACACAAAATAGAAAATGATACTTTTTATCTTGGACTAATTCTTAATACATTTTTGACTAGTCTTCAGAGACCAACTTCTTCCACAAGTCAGGAGAGGATACCATAACAGCAGTGATCTGACCTGAGGCAGGAAGTTTTGGCCTCTGAAAGTTAGTGGAAAAAGGTATTAGGCTAGTCCAATAAAAAAAGTATCATCTTATTTTCCATTTTCAAGTGCCAGAACTGAGCATATGCCAGCGTTGGCAACTGAAGCATGCTGCCGACTGCTGCACTGCTGTCACAATGTCAGGACTAGAAGTGAGCCCTTGTGCTGATCCAAGAACCAGCAGTCAGAAACCTAACGCTTCACCTGCGGCGACCACCATTCCCCAGCGGTAGAGCCTCTGGGTTCAGGTGGCCAACAGGACTTAGGCAGTCGGGTGAGGAAGAGGATTCGGCTCAGACAGATGGAGGTGAAGACACAGCAGAGCAGAAGTCAGTACCAGGCAGTGGTCCAGGCAGGCGGCAATCCAGCAGTAGTTGGTTCCAGGCAGGAGTCAGATCAGGCAGCGATCCAGCAGTGGTCAGATCCAGGCAGTAGTCAGGTCAGGCAGCGATCTAGCAAAGTTCAGGTCCAGGCAGTAGTCAGGTCAGACTGAACAACAACAAAATAAACGCACCAGACACCAAGAAAGTAGTAGCTGAGGCAATGAAGTAGGGAGAAGTTCCTGGTTTTAAAGTGATGGCGTCTGCCGTCAGAGTAGGTGCGCCCAAAGTGTAGGCGCGCTAACGTGTAGGTGCATCCAAAGTGTAGGCACACACAAAGTGTAGAAGTCAGAAGGGATGTATAAAGTTCATTTGAGGGGAGAAGGATTGGCTCCAAACTTGATGTCTCGGGTACATGAAAACTGTTCAAACAGCATGGTAGGGGGCTCATGCAGTGGACCTCTTTAGCTAGCGGGGCTTGGGCATCTCCACCAGCGATTCAACCAGTGCAACAATTTTGGAGTGGTCTTAAGCTCAAAGTGTGTGTGTGGTGGGGGGGAGGTCCCCTTGTGGTTGTGCACCTGGGGGGGAATGGATGCTGGATAGGGAGTATAATAGATTGAACTGAAACACTCCCTCTTACCCATCCCTGTGGTTACTGGTGTAAATAAAATATTTCCTGCAATGGCCATGGGAGTGGAGCCATGATGTAGAGTGGACAGGGCCAAGGCAGAGTAGGGCAGGGCTAGGGGTGTGTACTAAAATCTCCCTCTCAAAAATCAGGACTCTTTGGCAGCTCTGAAGGGAGGGGGACAGCAACCACTGAGGGATTAAGGAGTTGTCATGCTTTAATCTCTCCAGTGGTCAGCTGCTCACTAAGTGGACATGACTGAAACAAGTCTATTTTAGGACTTCTTTTTAGGCTTGGATGTTTCTTCCCATTCGGTAATCGCTGTTGGGACGTCCTGATTTTGGGACACGCCACTTGATATTTGGACCTACTGCAGTTTTGGACATCCCTTTTCTGTCTTTGGAAAACAAGCTCCTTAGGCTTCTAAGTTTGGCTGAAGTAGAGGAGTGTGGTAGCCGTGTTAGTCCACTCTTAAGGTTATCAATAGAAATCAAACAAAATAAAACATGGAAAAGAAAATAAGATGATACCTTTTTTATTGGACATAACTTAATACATTTCTTGATTAGCTTTCGAAGGTTGCCCTTCTTCGTAAGTTTGGCTGAAAATAAGGCACAAATTTAGAAGCCTAATTTAGGCGAATAAATTTTAAGACCTCGGCTTTTTTTTTTTATATCAGGCCCATAGTCTAAAAGTCTTATATTTAATAAGACACATCTATCCCCTTGCAATCTTTCAACAGAAGTTGTTTCAAATGGATTCAAGTACAGAATTTTAAATTTACGTCAAACAGAGACAGGGCTTTCTTCCTGTTCATCACAGCAGAAGTTGTAAGTTTTTGTTCCCATTTTTCAATCTCTTGTTCTGATGTCCCTGTATGGTCCAGGTGAAGCAGATCACTGGAAATGTTTTCTTTTATTCTCCAGGATGTATATCCAGTTTAAATCATGAGAGGGGAATAAGAAGCTGACTATAATATGTAAGGAAAGGCAGATGCTGCCTTCTTTCAATGAACAAGTGAAGTAAAAGAATCTAATATAATAAAACGCACCCTGAACGTTCTGAGGACAAAGGTAATGAAGTCACAGCAGAATGATAAGGGTTCGTAAGTTCGTGGTGGTGAAGCCATCCCACTGAGAATGCCTCCCTGCCCCGCCCACCCGAAAAACAGGAAAAAAGCAGAAACGTTTTACCAAGCAGCAAAGCCACAAAACACGGACCTATCACAACAAAGCACCAAAGGAGAAATGTTATCAGGCAACGGAATGCGACACAGAAAGGACCTATCGGAACAAAAAACAGAACAAGAAAGGAGGAGCATTCAGCTGTAGAACGCCGCATTGTCTGAGCAGCACAGAGCAGAGCAGACGAACAACGCTGGAAACAGACAATATCCCAGCAGTTGGTATGTACACAAACGCAATATACTGTTCTTCACATGGAGCCGGGGGAATAGGAATACTGGGACGTGCGCGGCTATGACTACCTAAGCGCCACCTGCAAAAAATTAACCCGACCCAGCCAGCATCACAGACAGACCCAGGCGGGGGGAGGAGTAGGGAAACACGTGAAGCGTGTTTCCCTACTCCTCCCTTGCCTACGAATCGCTGGAGACTGGAAAAATTAAACCCCAAACAGCCAGCATCACAGACAAACCCAGGCAGGGGGAGAAGTACAAAGATGCACAAAACTCCAAACCGCCCCCCCACCTTCTCAGGAGTCAACCCAGGACGTCCAAAAACAACCCCCGCCACAACAAACCCTTCATCCACACAGCACATGGAATAATATTTTCCATCGTTCCTACGGAGCCGGCCTCTAACGGACTGAAACAGCAGCCTACTCTCCCTTCCACAAACCACCGCACCCAGAACAAGACTGCTTCCCACAGCGCTTACCTCTTCAACTGTTCCCCGCTAACAAAAACGACGCTTGCACACGCTGCTCCTCTCCCACCAAACAACAAAAAAACATCCCCCGCATAAGGCAACTGCTAACCCACCTCCAGGATACGCCGACCTCATTCAACTCGGGAAAACACAGCTCCGCTTCACACACTGCTTTTCTTTTCAAAGGAAAACCTACAGGAGCCCTAAAAGGCAAAAAAAAAACGATCGCAAAAATAACCTCCCTTCCGCCCACTTAAACAAACACTGCAGCCTCAGCACAACACCAAAGAAGCTTAAAAAAAAGAGAAACATCTATCCAGCACTCTGCAAACACTGACCCCCCTACAAACACCCTTACATTTCACCAAAACAAACATCTACCTACACAAACCCCAAAGACAAAGAAACAGCTTGCAAGCACAGCACATCCCCCAACCCCCTCCCCAAAAACAAAAGTAAAAAAAACAAAACAAAACACCAACAACCTGCACACACACACACAAACTAACTTTGTCACACATGCTCTGTCACACATGCACAGACAATGCACCACAAACACATACATTAACTAACAGAAACACCCCTCCCCCCAAAAAACCACAGAATGTAAACAAAAATACATGCATACTCAATTGCTATCTGAATCACTCTATATCATCTCTGCAGCAATAAACACCCTCAAAGCCACACTCTGCTCCATGACACTTTGCAAGCCTGGGGAGGGGGGAGGGGGAAATCCCTGCAACTGACATAAAGACCAGGGAACTGGGAGGGAGGGAGGGGGGACCCTGCCACATACTCTCATTCTCACACATGCTGGCAACCAGTCTCTGCCTCTCTGTGTGACACACAGACAAACGCACATTCACTCTCTCTCACACAGACCATCTCAACACACACTCTCCAAAGGTTGCTTGAAACTATGTGACTGGTAAGGATTTTTACCTAAACCCGACAAACATGTTTTTATAGTAAAGCTCTGATGTGTATTGTAAAACTCTATCAGGAACTGTATCATTTACAATTACTGTCTATGCATATGACTTGCTGTATTACTTTGTCACCCGTCAAACAACCGTCCTATCTACATTGCTCTCCCCCACTATCAAGCAACCCTGCTCTATCCTCTTTTCTCTCACGATGTCCACCAAAACTGCTCTCTCCCATTCCCTGCCCCCATGTCCGCAAACTCTGCTCTTTACCTTCCTCCTGCAGTCATGTCTAACCCTGCTCTCTACCCTACCCTTGCCACCATGGGCACCAACTTTCCTCTCTACCCTGCCCAACTCCCTTTCTCTCTCCTCTGTCCCCTCCTACATGCCTCTGTCCCCAGTTCTGCTCCCCTCCTCTCTACCCTGCCCTCACCCCATGTGCAACAACCCTTTTCCTTAGCCTACCCTCCCACCCATCGAAAAACCCTGCAGAAAAGTATAACAAAAAAAAAACTGACTGCATTACTCTCTCCCCTGTCCACCAACCCTCCTGTCTCCACTGCTCTCCCTCCATATCAAGCAACAGTGCTCAATCCAGCAAACGTGCTCTGTCCTCTGCCCTGTCCCCACGACCACCAACCCTGCTCTTTCCCTTGCCTATTACCTTATGTACAACAAACGGCCTCTTTCCCTTGCCCCTAATCTCTTATATACCAATCCTGCTCTCCACCCTGCCTGTACTCCCTTCCTCTCTCCCCTCCTCTCTTCCCAGACCTCCTCCTTGTCTGTCTCACGTGCCCAACAAACCTCTCCTTTCCCCTTCCCTCCCACCCGACCACAAACACTGCACTCCTACCATGTCCTCCAAAAATCCTGGCACTCAATTTACATGTCCAGGGTCCCACATGTCTGGGACAAAAGTCTATGCCCCACAACTCCTCCCCTCGCCTGTGTCAGTTGTATATCTGGTACTCTCTGACAGGGGGTGGCGATGCCACCATTGGCAAGGGGAGCCTTTAATCATTCATCTTTCTACTTCTGTTTTACATGCCCCCTCTCTTTCACACGCCCTGTGCTTCTCTCCAAGTAGATCGGTCTGTTTTGTGCTCTCTACATTCCACACCTCAGGCTGCTACTCCTTTCTGGAGCTGGTTCAGGCAGGGGTTGCACTTCTCCCATTACCATGTAACAGTTGTACTGTGCATTTCCAGGTGAGAGGATCATATATCATTTATATACATTGATTATTACAAAAACAAAATTATGGCGATCTTTTATACAACAGCTATGCACATGAATGCTTTATTTAATTCTTGAACTTTAGTTTTTTCACTGCAGCAAAGGCACAGCAGCAGAAGCCAAAACAACCAAGTTCACCAAGCAAACTGCATGAGAATGAAATACTATGAAGTTACTTCTGGAGGCTGTGGGTCATCCAAGGACTGTTCCATTTGACACTTTATTGATTTTTTTATATGCCAACTAACACAATAAATCTGTGACACACATACTCACATTCTCTCACTCTCATACATCTGTTTAATAACCTTTCCCTTTCATATATAACTATCATTACATGATAATTCCAAAACTATATGCTTCATTTCTTTCACAACAAGAGAAAAAGAAGACAACCACGGAACCACCAAATCTGCAAAGACACAGGAAATCCAGAAAAAAACCTCACTACACTGACACTGAGAACCACAGTACAGACATCAACTGGCCTTAAACATTCAAATACCAGGTATGGAGGTTGGTACTGGGAGCTGCACAGGTTAGAAGGGGATAGAAACATTGATGCAAACAGATATGTTGGTTGAAAAAAAACTTATCACTACAACTGTGACGTGCAAATTTACAATCTTTAAAGTCTCTGTGACAAAAACTGTCTCTCTCAGATACTATCTCTGTCACATATTCTCTGTATGACATATACTAACTGTCTCACGCATACTTTCTAACACTCACTTACATACTTTGTTCTAACATTTTACTACAATACATAATTGCCATCCTATGATAACTTACATATTTCAAAACAACAAAAAAAACTCTTTCTAGCCCCTTTCCCGTACGTAACTATCAACACTATCACACTCTCTGTGTCACATACACACTGATTCAGGATTAAACAATCCTCTGGAAATCTCACACAAACACACTAATGCAGGACATAGATAAATGGACAGTAACTCTCTCTGTATCACAAACTCAAGTACTGACTGCGTAACCCCCCTCCCACCACCACCAATGCTGTGACCCCCCCCCTACTTTTCTTACACTCATTACAGCTCTCTTTACCACTCCAACTACACCAAACAAGTAAACTACTAACAATACTCTTACAAACATCCGACCCCCCCCCCAACACAGATTACTCTATAAGCCCCAAACCACATCCTCCCTGTAAAGAACTATCAACCCTCTCACACTCTGTGTGACAAACACACAATGATCCAAAAAACCAGTTTGCTGCTGCTCATCCCCATTCCCCCCTCTGTCAATCACACACACACACACTCACTCACTCACTATCTGTGACACAAATACTCACATTCTGTCACTGTCATACTTTAGTTTAATAACCTTTCAAATTCACAAATTACTGTGATTGCATGATCATTAAACAACTCCCTGCTTTGTTTCTTACACATCAGCACATATAGAACACAACCAGGGTGCCAGCAAATCTGCAAGTTCACAGGAAACACATCTCACACCTTAGTACACTGACATGCTGACCCTGAATATGAAGAAAAACTGGCCTTACACAATATACTAGCAGGTACGGAGCTGCATGGAGTCAGGAGTAGGAGACAAAACGGAACACACATATTTATGCCTTGGGGAAATACAAACAAACTGTAACCTGTAAATTACTCATCTTTACACTCTCTCAAACACAATGTCACTCGGTCTATCTCATACAGTCTCTCAGTCTCTGTCACAGATACTCACTATCTTTGTTACATCCTCTCTGTATTACATATTATCAGTCTACATCTCACACATGCTCACTCACTGTATCACACAAACTCACTCACTGTCTTATACATAGTCACTCACGGTCTCACACATATTTTCTAACACTCACATACATACCGTCTCCAACAATTTCACTTTAACACATAAGAGTCTAGATATGATAACTTACTGTATCCACTTTCATTCCTTTCAGAACACTGGACACACAGAGAGCTACCAGAATACTGCCAAAAAGAGAATTCCACTGAGCTACTGATCTACACTTTCAGTTGTCAAGTCAAGCATAAAAACAGCTTCCAGATAGCAGCCAGCGGGCTACCCAACAGACTGCCAGAAAGGCATCACCTGTCTAACGGATTGATCACTGTCTCTTCCTCAATCACTGTCTCAGTCACTCAGTCTCTGACACACAAACAGACTGTAACTCTCATACAAAAAGAGTGCATCTCACACTTACAGTTATCTCTCACACACACTCAGTGACACACACACTCCCATATAACACTGTCACAGGATATGGATACAAGAAATAAAGACACTCCCTGTTCTACTCTACCACCAGATTACAACTATGAAAACAAACCACTACCGGCACAATGTAATACTGAACGTAAATTTAAGAAAGCACAAACAAAAGAAAAAAACCAACAAAATGACAACGAAAACACACCACAACATCAACAAAATATAAGCACAGCAAGTGATGAGCAGGAGCCACAACATCAGCAAACAACTGAACCACAATGCAAAACCCATGCACCTCTCAGTGAGGATGAACACATAGAAGAAAAGGAACAAGACACTACAAGGAAAAGGTGCAGAAAACTATATATTAAAGAACAAAAACCAGAGGAACTGGCAGGACGTAAACATAAAAAAAATGAAACACAAAAAAAAGGCGAGCTGCACTAAGTCAGGAACAGAAAATACTTATAGCCACTGCAAGGAAAAGTCACAGAATAAAACATTTAAGAACACTCACTGATGAACAACTCACACAACGTAAACAAAAAACAGCAGCAAGTGAAAGAAAAAGACGAGCTTCTATGAGCCAGGAGGAAAAAGCGCAACTAAGTGAAAAAGCAACTACAAGAAAAAGGTTAAGATTACAAAAACTAACACCACTAAGTACTGAACAGCTGGTACAACAGAAACAAGAAATAGCAGCAGCACAAAGAAAAAGACGTGCCTGTATGAGCAAGGAGGAAAAAGCATATCTAAGTGAACAAGCAACTGCAAGAAAAAGGTTAAGATTACAAAAACTAACAGCACTAAGAGGCAGATGCACTAAAGCTAAATGAGCCTTTAATGACCCTCCAACGAGGAAAATTTGATCCGTTGCATGCATCAAAGGGCTTTTACCGAGGAAGCCAGCAGCTAACGAAAACGGAATGGAGATGAGCAATTAGTGTGAAAACCCCATTGAAACGACATGCACTAACCTTTTCCGATTGCCTTTACGCAGGAAAAAGGCAGGAAATCTAACGAGAGGTCTGGACCTCTCGTTAGGACAGCTCTGTGCCAGGAAAAATCATTAAGTGAAAAAATAAACAAACTTTGAGCCAATTCCAGCGCATTAGCAGAGCTAAAAGCGCTGTGATTGGTCCAAAGGACGTCAGAAAACACATCAAATAAAAAAAATTAAAAAAGGATCGGGAGGGGGCAAGGGCGCTCATCAGGAGCGTCCTGTATGGACGGCCTTGCCCCCCCCCCCCGCTGCTCCCCACTTTCCGCCGCTCCCCCCACCCCGAAAAAGCAAAATGCTAGCTGCCCCGGTCCCCCTCCCTTCCTGTTCCTGTGTTCTGCAGAGCTAACTCCGCCTCCCGTCATTCTTCTGCCCCGTGCCCCGCCCCCGCTGCCCCCCCTGAGGTCGACTACGCCGCTCCCCCCCTCCACCGAGACCCCCCTCCCTATTAACGACCCGAGCAGCGCCTCTCACCTCTTTCTGAAGCGCTGCACGGGCAGGAAGATCTATTGTGTTGGTTGTAGAGTCTCCATGACGTCTCTTCTTCCCTGGCCTAGGCCCCGCCTCCTTCTGACGTAAGTAACCTACGTCAGAAGGAGGCGGGGCCTGGGCCAGGGAAGAAGAGACGTCATGGAGACTCTACAACCAACACAATAGATCTTCCTGCCCGTGCAGCGCTTCTGAAAGAGGTGAGAGGCGCTGCTCGGGTCGTTAATAGGGAGGGGGGTCTCGGTGGAGGGGGGGAGCGGCGTAGTCGACCTCAGGGGGGGCAGCGGGGGCGGGGCACGGGGCAGAAGAATGACGGGAGGCGGAGTTAGCTCTGCAGAACACAGGAACAGGAAGGGAGGGGGACCGGGGCAGCCAGCTAGCATTTTGCTTTTTCGGGGGGGGGGGGGGGGAGGGGGGCAAGGCCGTCCATACAGGACGCTCCTGATGAGCGCCCTTGCCCCCTCCCGATCCTTTGTTTTTGGATTTTGCTGACCGGGTAGCCACGTGTATGTGTTGTGGCTTTTTTTTTTGTTTGTTTTTACGTTTGCAGCATGCGCAGAGCAGCCAGCAAAACGCTTGGCTGCTCTGCGCATGATTTAGGGGCCGATTACCGATGTGTATTGTGATTCTTTGATACATTGTACGTTTGAATACCGATCTGAGCATGTGTGACTTTTTTTTTGGTGCATTCTTCGTTTTTTAAAAATCGTTAGGGACTTTAACGATTTTGATTTTTTTACGTTTGGTTGCTGCATCTGCCTCTAAGTACTGAACAACTGGCAGAAGGTCAACCAAAAATAGCACAAACACAAAGGAAAAGGCATGCCAGTATGAGGCAAGAGGAAAAAACACAACTAAGTAAACAACCAACTACAATGAAACTATTTAAAACACAAAATTTAATACTACCTACTAAACAGGTTCCACAATCTAAAAGTAAAAGAACAAAAGCACAACCAAAAACATGTGCTACTATCACTGAGGACAAAAATGCATGTCCAACTGAACAACCCACTACAAGCAAAAGGCCCATGACAACAAATAATACAACACGAACTGAAGAGAAACAGGCTAACCGTAGGAAAAAAAAATTAGAAACACAACGAAAAAGACACGCAGCTTTAAAAACGAGAAAAAACCCTGCTGAAGAAGACAAGGACAAAAATGTATGTCCAACTGAACAACCCACTACAAGCAAAAGGTCCATGACAACACATACTAGAACACGAACTGATGAGGAACAGGCTAACCGTAGAAAACAAAAAGCAGAATCACAACGAAAAATACGCGCAGCTTTAAAAACCAGGAATAAACCTGCTGTACATGACAAACACACTAGAAGGGAAACTACCACTTTACTAGATACAACATTACCACAGACTACAGTCACTACACATTCTACAAATTCAAACATAGAAATTGCAATAACAGACTATGTAAATGAGAATAACACTCTATACTACAATTGTGGACCAATGAATGCTATATGTATATTTTGCAAAGCTAAACATTTTAACAATGAAACGCCTTCTGACAACTTATTTACAAAGTGCTGTAGTAAGGGAAAAGTACATCTTCAACCTATTAGATCTAATGAATTTATACAACAGCTTCTCTCCGGGAAACATCAATATTCAAAAAATTTCTTTGAAAACATTCGTTCCATTAATAGTTCCTTAGCCTTTGCATCTATGGGAGCTAACATTTCACCTCCACCCGGATATGGGCCTTACTGCTTTAGAATCAATGGTACTATTTACCATAGAACAGCATCACTTCATCCGGACAAAGACAAACAAAGACAGTTTGCTCAATTATATATTCTAGATCCAGATGAAGCATCTGTTCAGAGACTACAAATCTTACCAAATGCACACATCCATGAGACATTAATGACACAATTAAGCAAATTTATGGCATCTGAAAATCCTTTTGCAGACGCCTGTAAAATGCTGTATGAAGTAGAGAATGAAAGTATAGCAGAAGTAGAAAGACTAACAATAGAACCACCAAGAATCTCTATGGCTATTGTCCAAGATCGGAAACATGATCCCAGGCGATACAATGCACCGAGAGCCAATGAAGTTGCTTTCATTTTTCAAAACACAGAAGGTGAACCTCCTTTACATCGAGATCTCATAATACACTGCCGAAACATTGAAAATCAAACAAATAAAACTGAAATAATAAGTGTAATGGATCCAAACCTTGAACCAATGGTATACCCATTACTCTTCCCACATGGAGATCAGAGCTGGGGGATAAATATTCCTTTGTCTGAACAACCTCAATGTCTCAGGAACATATCCAACAAACAAAAAAAACCCAGAATTAGAGTTACACAAATGCAGTATTATGGATACCGATTTGCAATACGAGATGATTTCAATCCTTTCCTTTCAGCTGGAAAACTAACCCAACAGTACTTTGTGGATGCCTATATTAAAACTGAGGCCAACAGACTAAATTATATTAGACAAAACCAAAAAATTCTAAGAGTAGAAAAATACAAAGGATTAATGGACTACCTTGCCAGTGAAATTACAGATCCACAATTTACACCTGGACAGCCATTCATTTTACTATCAACATTTTCAGGAAGCCCAAGAAATATGCACCAAAATTATCAAGATGCAATGGCCATAGTTCGGAAATATAGGAAACCAGATCTATTTATTACTATGACATGCAACCCTAAATGGGAAGAAATTACTGAAAACCTACAGAAAGGACAAACGCCAGAATTTCGACCAGACTTATTGGCAAGGGTGTTTCATTTAAAACTAAAACAATTACTACAAGACATATGCAAAGAACATATACTTGGTATCCCTCTTGCAAAAATACATGTAATAGAATTTCAAAAACGTGGATTACCTCATGCACATATTTTACTCATCTTAAAAGAAGAGCACAAGCCAAAAAATACAGAGTTAATTGATAAAATCGTATGTGCAGAAATACCTGACATACAAAAATTCCCACGTCTCCATGCTATTGTTGCTAAACATATGATACATGGCCCTTGCAATGACACCACCTTACATTTACCATGCATGGTTTCTGGGAAGTGTTCAAAAGAATTCCCCAAATCCTTTCAAAATGAAACTATTCAAAACTGTGATGGATACCCAAAATACCGTCGAAGAGATAATGGTGTTGGTACAGTTTTAAAAGGAAAATTCATTAATAGCACTTGGGTAGTCCCCTACAACCCTTTTTTTTTTTTTTTTTTTTTCCAAATATTTTATTAATTTTCAAAGAATACAAATAACAGGAAAACAATGATGGAAAAACCTAGGAAGCAAGAAACACAACAGGTGGGAAAGGAAAGAAGAGAAAAAATGAGGGGAAAGCATCCAGGTGTTTAACAAATAAGTCCTTTGTACTGGTTTAAGGTGTGGCCTGAATAGTTTGGAGGTAGTTGTCCAAAATAGACCAAATTTTTTTCTTAGATACTATCATCCGACTTTTCGCAGCCATGGCGAGCTCAAACTTCTGATGCTGCAGGACTGTATTCCACCAGAAATGAATATTCAGCAACTGTGCGTTTTTCCAGTTTTGCAAAATATGCCGTTGAGCAATAGTGAGGAGAATGTCCAATAGTTTTGATTGCGGGGAGGTCAAATCAAAAGTTGCATGAACGGACTTAAAAATTACAATTGAATAAGTCAGGTCATCAGTTATGGGCAAAAGTTTTTGTATAATATTCCAAACAGCCTTCCAGAATTGAAAGATCGGAGGACACTCATATAGCATATGAGAGAAAGTACCCACTTGCAGCAAACAATGCCAACATTTGTCTGATGAGCTCAGGCCAGCAGTAGCAAGTTTTCGAGGAGTCCAATTGGTTTTATGATATAAAAAAAACATAGACTGCAAAACCGCTGCAGAGGAAAGAGGTTTCATAACTTTAGACCAGAAACAGAACCACATATTTTCATCTACCACAGACTCTGTATCAAGCTGCCAATTATGTTGAAGGGCAGTATTGAAGTTGTGTGTTGCGTTAATAAAAATTTTATAAATAGATGAAGCTGTGTGCCCAGCTAATACTAGTGTCTGGGCGTTGGCAAATAAAGAAGGCAGCTGAGATGACAATGATGCCAGCTCAACAGATGCCTTCACACTATGAGTAAGTTGCATCCATTGAAAGAACATAGTAGGAGGTAGAGAAAATTTGGATACCACCTCAGAAAAGGACCAAAAACTATTATCAGCATTAACAATATCAGACAGATAGAAGACTCCCTTATCTATCCACTCTTTCCAAAAGAATGGAGCCTTATTTATTAAGATATGCGGATTATACCAAAGTGACTGATGTGATGACTTACTGAGAGGTATTGCTTGAAATTTGTCGAGGTCCAATAAACATTTGACCGTGGAGACTATAATCTGATTAACTCTATGTGATGGAAATGAAGAAGCAGTAAGAAGAAGCGGTAAAGTGAGAGGAGCTACCATGGCCTCCTCCAATTGCAGCCACATGGGCTTGTATTCAGAAGCGCGGAAGAACCATCTGCACCCCTGCTGTGAAATGTAAGATTTATGATAAGTGAGGAAGTCGGGAAATAAAACTCCGCCTTTTTCCCTGGTGCATTTAAGTTTCCTCAAAGCAATCTTTGGAGGCTTATTTGACCATAGAAAGGAAGATAATAATTTGTCAACTTGTGAGTAGAATGGAAGGGGGAAGACGATCGGAAGCATACTGAGGATATAATTAATTTTGGAGATATCATCATTTTAATAGTTTCAAGCCGGCCCCACCAGGACAAGTGTAGAGGATGCCAGGAATGCAGCAAAGCTTTAAGGGTTTTCAAGATTAAGTCGGAGTTATGATGAATAGAATCTATGGAGTTGGCGTGCAATTCTATTCCTAAGTATTTAATTTTTGGGGTGGCCCACACCAAGTTAAAAGACTGAGCTATATTCGGAAGCGCTAATGCGTTGAGAGGAAATAATTCCGTCTTCTGCTGATTGATTTTGTAGCCCGAAAATTTGGAAAAGTGAGCGATTAGGTCCAGGAGCTCTGGGATAGACTGGTTCGGATCAGAAATATAAAGTAAGACATCATCTACAACCCTTTTTTACTACTGAAATACAACTCACATATAAATGTTGAAGTCTGCGCATCTATTAAAAGTGTGAAATACCTTTTCAAATATGTGTATAAAGGACATGATTGTGCTAATGTTGTCATCACAGAGCACAAAACTTTACAACACAATGAAATTAAAACCTTCACAGACTCAAGATATGTAACTGCTCCTGAAGCTGCATGGAGACTTAACGCATTTGAAATGCATCACCAATCACACACTATCCAGAGATTAGAAGTACACTTGCCAGATGAACAAAGCATTGTTTTTCATCCCAAAAACATTGACATTGCAGTGGAAACAGCTAAAACAAAGGACACTACTTTAACAGCATGGTTTAAACTTAATTCTGAACATCCTCCTGCAAACAGCATTTTATACATTGATATTCCTATGTACTATACCTTCAACAAAACACAACGAAAGTGGAAACAGAGAAAAACTGAAAATAATAAAACAATTGGCAGGATGTAAGCAGTTAATTTAGCAACAGATCCCGAACGTTATTGCTTAAGACTTATTCTACTACACCAACCTGGTGCAAAGTGCTTTCAAGACTTTAAAACAGTTCAAAATACTGTTTACAATACATTCCAAGATGCAGCAAAAAAAAAATGGGACTCATTCATGATGAAGCAGTGTGGGAAAACACATTAGACGACGCAGTCACATGCAGCATGCCCCAGCAAATACGTGAAGTTTGTGCATACATTTGTGTTTTTGCAGCACCATGTAATGCTTTACAAATTTATCAAAAATATAAAACTTTTATGCAAGAAGATTTTACACATATGCATGGATGCACACAAGAATGCACTGTTTGTGAACAATTATGCCTTCTCAAAATTCAAACAATTTTTCAAACACATGGCAAAAAACTATGACACTTCGGCAAAAACAACACACAAGATAGAAGATCCTACCCTTGCATTCAAAGCTGCAGAAGAAAAGCATAACGCAGAAATAATGCAACAAAACTTAAACCATGACCAACAAGAAGTTTTAAAAACTATACTTTCTGCATGCAATGACAAACAACAAACCAACAACTGCTTTTTCTTAGATGGCCCAGCAGGAAGTGGCAAAACTTATACATATAAAACTATCCTCAGTACCATCCGAGGAGAAGGTAAAATTGCACTTCCTGTTGCATCAACAGGAATTGCAGCAAACCTACTACCTGGAGGACGAACTTATCATTCACAATTTAAATTACCAGTTCCTCTACTTGAAAACTCAACATCAACTATCAGATTAAACTCCAATAATGCTTCAATCCTTAGAGATGCACACATAATAATTTGGGATGAATCAACTATGTCTCCCACTATGGCACTTTCTGCTGTAGATACTCTACTCAAAGACATCATGAAGAATGACAAACCATTTGGGGGAAAAGTTCTTCTACTAGGTGGAGATTTCAGACAAACTCTACCAGTCGTACCACATGCTACTCAAGCACACATTATTGAATCAAGCATTAAATTTAATAAACTATGGAAACAATTTAACATACTTAAATTACACAACAATGTACGCTGTACAGATCCACAGTACAACAACTGGCTAATGGATTTAGCTAATGGGAATCTGCCATGTCCACATGGTTTCCAAGATATGATTGAAATACCTGATCAGCACATTTGTTACACAGATATAGTTGAAGCAGTTTTTGGAAACAAAATTACTGCAGACACAGTTGCAAACTTTGCACAAAAGACTATTCTTTGCCCAAAAAATACACATGCAGACAAAATAAATGACGACGTTTTAAATATTTTAAAAGGAAACACAAAAACTTACTTAAGTACGGATTCCATAAATGACTCAACAGAAGAAGAACAACACTTATATCCTGTGGAATTTCTTCATCAACAAACTCCTACTGAGATGCCACCACATAAACTACATTTGAAAATTGGTGCAATAATTATACTACTCAGAAATTTAAACACCAAAAAAGGATTGTGTAATGGAACTCGCCTAATAGTCAAAGACTTGAAAAACAACCTTATCATTAGTCAAGTACTCAGTGGATCAAGTGCTGGCAGTACTGTTTTCATACCACGTATTGACCTTGCACCATCAAACACAGACCTACCGTTTACACTATGTAGAAGACAATTCCCTGTCAAATTGGCCTTTGCAATGACTATTAACAAGTCACAAGGACAAACTTTTGACAAAGTTGGGATTTTCCTTCCAGAACCAGTATTTACACATGGACAACTGTATGTTGCCTTTTCAAGAGTAAAGAACTCTTTATTGTTTACAAGGAAATGTTACAAATGTAAGAAATAATTACAAAAACATTTTACAAACTTGCCATGATCCTTACAAAACTGATATTTACACATGGACATCTGTATGTTATCTTTTCAAGAGTAAAAATCTCTTCTAATGCATTTGTTAAACAGATTTATGCACCTCAACAAATAAACCATTTATCTGATTGTAACAAACATTATACAAAACATATTGTTTACAATGAAATGTTAAATATGTTAGAAACAATTACAATACAAATACAACTTTAAAAAAAAAAAACGTTGTCTTTTTTGAAAACACTTATATCCCTTAATATCAAACAGGATAAACAAAAACAAAAACCCCAAACCACATGCTAGCGCCCGTTTCATTTGTTACGGAAACGGGCCTTTTTTACTAGTGAATTAATAAAATGCAAAATAAAACCGAGGACTTGTGCCTCAAGACAAACTAATAAAATATGTGAAAATTATAAGAATAAAGCTTATTTTTAAATCTTAAGCTGCAGGAGCTCATTGTTCCTGGATGCTTTTAGATGTACACTGTGAACTATGCTTTATTTTTATGTTGTATTCATCTAGATATAATTGAATGAGAGATGGAAAACAAACTGAGTGAATAATTAAACTAAAGTGCTTATTTTAGAAGCTTTATTCATGTTTTTGATATCTGAAAACCCACATTTAGACATCTATTCTCCATGGACATCCAAAGCCATGATGTGGACATCTAAAACTGCTGTACGTCCATAAGGAAAGGGGGAGTGATATGGATGCATTTGGGCAGGACTAGTGATGGGCCAAAATATGGATATCCAATTGCATAAAGGGGAAGGGATACCTATGTCCAAAAAGACAGATGTCCACATTTAGACCTGGTACTTGGCATATCCAGGTTAAAGACTGTTGCTCCAATTGAGCAGTTCTCCACTGAATGGAGAGAGAGAAGTCATAGTAGGTATTTTCATGTCCCTTGAAGGCTCAGGATTAATAAAAAAAAAAGAAACTGAAATTACAAACAGTTTCAGTGGAATTTAAACAGAAATCTTTGGTTCTCTGTTCTTCTCTGCTCTCAGCAGTCTGCTCTAACCACTAGGCTACTTCTCTACATGGCTGTCTGCATGGCATTTTATAATATGACCAAGATATACCCCTCACATCCAAAAGAAGTGGAAGCTTCAATACTAATATTAAATAACACTTCAGCAATAATATATAAAATTATGTCAAAAAGAAAAAAATATTACATTTTAAATTGCTTTTAGTGTTGTGGGACTATCATACCAAAGGCAGTGAAACTTACTAACCCCTCCCCCTTTCACAAAGCCACGCTAGCGGCTGTCGGTGTGGTAATGCCAACAGACCCCACTCACTTTGAATGGCCGCGTTGGCATTTGCCACTTTGCTTTGTAAAAGAGGGTCTAAGTTAGTACAGAGGTTTCACCCAAAGCTTTTCACCGATGTAATCATAAGTGCCATTTGATATTCTTTGAATATAAAGATATGAAAAATTTTTTCCAAGACTATTTCTTTAAACTCAATGCATTTGGAGACCACGTGAGGACATGAGCTGAGTAGCAACGTGTTGCTGAAGCTCTGAGACTCCCCGCCCGAAACCGAAGAAAAAGTGCAGTAAATTAGCAAAAACGTTGGCGCAGACCCATCGACTAAGACTGCCCTAGTTTATGGACAAATACTTGCGGAAAACAACTGGAACCATGACTCAGAAGTCCGGGAAAAAAGAAAAACTTAAATCGAACGATGCGGAATCCAAAATGGCGGAGGAAACAGATAAATCGCCTGGAGAGTTTACAGAGGCACAGCTTGCACAACTTACCAAGGCGGTGACAAACGCATGGGAGCCAAAATGGGAAGCGATGGAACAAAAACTAGAAAGCTTAGCCACGCGAATGGATGGCATAGGGACGAGAGTGGGAGATCTGGAAGCACGCATGTCGGCTTTGGAAGACGAAGGGAGAGGCTACGGCCCGGACATAGCGGCTCTAACACAACAATTAAAAGGCTGCCATGAAAAATTAGAAGATCTCGAGAATCGCTCACGCCGAAACAACATACGGGTGGTAGGACTCTCTGAAAACATTCCGGAGCGAAACTTAACCCCCTGGCTTGAAAATTGGTTAAGTAAGGAACTGGCGATCTCAGACGCCACAGGCCCGCTGGTAATAGAAAGAGCACATCGAGTAGGCCGCAAACACGAGGGCAAGATGCGGCCGAGAGTGGTAATGGCCAAGATATTTAATTACCGCCATAAAATGGAAATCATGCAAGGCTTTAGAACGCGCAGAGATTCCCTAACGCACGAAGGGCAGAAAGTGCTAATATTTCAGGATTTCTCAGCGGAGGTACAATTACAGAGAAAACAATTTCATCCGCTCTGCTCAGAACTAGCTCAGAAAGAGGTGAAGTTCACATTGCAATTTCCAGCTACTCTGCGAGTTTTAATAAAAGGACAATGGCAAGTGTTTAAAGAAGTGGCAGAAGCAAAGGCAGCAGTGTTGGGAGCGGGCCTGATTGAAGGACAGTAAAGAAGGTAATGCTGCAAACGGGGTAGAAATAACTGAAGCTGTTTATTTCCAAAGGGTCAAGCCAAGTAAAAGGGCGGGGGTCCCATGTGCTCAGGGTCTCATTACTTGATCTTCTGGGGTGCCAGGGGATGAAGAAAGGGTACAATTGGGTCGGGGGAAGAAAGATGAGGGTGGGAGGGGGGGGAGGGAAAGGGAGATGGGGGGGAATTAAAGAAGCCAAATACAAAGGGCACTGTCATTGGAACAAAGGGACACGTCAAAAACAAGAGACAATACCAATAAATACACAACCAAAGCTAACGCACATCAGGCAGATGGGAGCAAGGCTTGGAAGGGGGGGAACGACTAGATTATTAGACTTGGTAATAGAGGAACTGAGAGGAAGATGCCTGTTAGAATAACAACATGGAATGTTGGGGGGATTAACTCCCCAATAAAAAGAGCAAAAATTCTGACGGCCCTGAAGAGATATAAATCAGACATAGCGTGCTTACAAGAGACGCACTTATCAGATATAGAGCATGATAAATTGAAAAGGCAGTGGGTAGGAGAAGTGTATTCCGTCCCAGCAAGAGGGAAGAAAGGAGGGATAGCAGTCCTCTTCCGTAAAGGACTGGCTTATAAGGCGACACAAGTAGCTATAGGGAACGAGGGAAGATATATGATAGTGAGGATATGGATGCCAGGATTAGAGATGGTTCTGGTAATACTGTATGGCCCTAACGTTTACACCCCGGAATTTTTTCGAACCCTAGTGGGGAAATGCAATGTTAAAGGCAAGCAAAAGTTGGTAGTAGTAGGAGACTTCAATCTGGTGCATGATCCAAGACTGGACTGTTCGAATAACCTTTCACCTCACTATCAAGGGAAAAGGGCTAGAGAAATGACATTATTTGCTAGAGAGCTAAATCTAATAGATACCTGGAGAGCGTTGCACCCGACAGAACGTGAATATACACACAGATCAAGGGCTCATGGTACACAGTCCAGGTTGGATTATATACTAATAGATAGAGCAATGTTTTCACAAGTAATAACAACAGATATAGGCCCAGAGGCTGTGTCAGATCATTCACCGGTATGGGTAGATTTGGAACTGCAGGGGGACATAGGGAAAGGAAGAGGTTGGAGATTCCCAGCATATTTGTTTTCAGATCCAAAATTCTCAAAATATCTCACCCACAGATGGGCAGAGTATAGCAAAAATAATGACGGGCATGCCTGGGAACAACCTGTTTTATTCTGGTCGGCTTCTAAAGCAGTTTTAAGGGGGGATATTATTGCATTTTGCAGTAAACGCAATAAATGTAGAGCGGCCGGGATACTATTACTGGAAGCCAGATTAAAAAGAGCACAAAGAGTGTACACGTGCAGGCCAACGAAAGTTAATCAAGACAATTTAAAAGCAGTGCAGATAGCCCTGAACACCTTGTTACATGAGCTAGAAATGAGATCGGCGTTATTCTATAAATATAAATTACATAGATATGGGAACCGGGCGGGACGTCTGCTTGCAAGAGTAATAAAGAATGGGGGAGGGCCTAGAACAGTGCCTACACTTAGAGACGGAAAAGGTGGGTTGATAAATGATCATTCCCAGATAGGTCAAATTTTCACTACATATTTCGCCACGCTATACAAAAATCGAGGGGAACCCTCGGGGGAGGCACTCTCTGATTACCTCCGAGAAACGAAATTACCACAAATGCTCTCTAAACACCTAGAGCAGTTAAATGCGCCAGTGACAATGGGAGAACTGCAACAGGTAGTGAAAACACTGAAATTGCGATCGGCCCCCGGACCAGACGGGTTCTCCGGGGAGTATTATAAGTTGTTACCCCCACGGGCCCTAGTTAACCTGCTTAGCTATTTTGAGGAGGTGGTGGAAGAGGGTAGATTACCACTATATGCTAATTCAGCCCTTATAACATTAATTCCGAAAACAGGCAAATCCCCAGAAAGACCAGAATCATATAGGCCAATATCTCTGCTAAATGTGGAGATAAAAATATTATCAAAAATACTGGCAGAACGATTGGCGCGGTGCTTGCCAGATTTGATAGGACCGGAACAGGTGGGGTTCATAAAAAACAGGAGAGCAGTCCACAATGTTCGAAAGTTAATGCTTGCAATGGCGACATGCAGATTAAAAAACATACCAATGTGGGTGTTAAGTCTAGACGCAGAAAAGGCGTTTGATTTAGTACGCTGGGATTACCTCTTCCAGGTACTGAAGGCGGTGGGAATATCTGGATGGTTCCTAAGGGCAGTGAACGTGTTGTACAAAGACCCTAAAGCCAGTGTAATTGTTAATGGAAGGCGAGAATGCGAGTTTTCCATACAAAAAGGCACTAGACAGGGCTGCCCGCTATCTCCCCTATTATTCGTATTGGCAGTGGAGCCGCTGCTAGAGAATTTAAGGCAGGCACAAGAGGTGAAGGGGGTAAGGGTGGAAGACTGTCACTTGAAGGTGTTCGCTTATGCGGACGACCTGCTCTTGACCATAACAGATCCCAATACCTCCTTAACGGAAGTACTAAAAAGGGTGGAGCGATTTGGGGGACTCTCAGGGTTCAAGTTAAACTACACCAAATCCTATGTGCTCCCGGTGGTAGAGTCAGGCTTGGAGCAGCACAGGGGACCCCGGCAGCTGACCTGGACTAAAGGACCGATTAAATACTTGGGAATTTGGCTTCCAGCAGACCTGAACACCATGTATAGTGAAAACATCAAAAGATTGCTGAAAGAGACTGCTGAGAGATTGAACATGTGGAGGGCTCTACCGGTGGCGCTACTGGGACGAATTGCCTTATACAACATGTGCATTGTACCAAAATGGTTGTACGTGTTCCAAACGACGCCATTATACCTGACAAGAAAGGATGAAAGGAAGTTAAATAGACTCTTGCACTCATTCCTGTGGCAGGGTAAGAAGGCGAGACTCTCAATGGCAATTTTGACAACTCCAGTGGAATACGGTGGATTGGGCCTATTAAGTGTGAGATACATGACAGTGGCATGTGGAATGCGCCACATCAATGATTGGTTTCGAGGGACTGAGAATTTTTCTAACACGAAATTAGAACTCCAGATGATACCTGAACTGCACTTTACAAATTATTTACATGCAAGAGGGGGACAGATCCCAGATATTTTGAACTACTCAATGATAATGCCAATGGCAAGAGCGACTTGGTCCTGGGTATGTCGTCTCCATAAATTTTCGACAAAAATAACACCTTTGCTGACCATCTGTGGGAATGCACAGTTTGCGCCTGGGATATTGTATCCAGCATTTCAGAAGTGGAGGCGTAAAGGAATGATATATTTACAACATGCGCTGGATCGGGAAGGCAAGATCAAATCATTTGTGGAATTACAATCTGAGTTTGACCTTCCAGACACAGACAAATTTCACTACATGCAGCTCAAACACTACATTACATCCTTGGGATGGGAATCGTTGGCAGAGGATGTGCAAGAGGAATTGTCATCAGCATTTTCGTTGACAGCTCAGCAGGAGGTTCCACTCACGTATCATCATAGACACATTAGAGACACGAGAGAAGAGCCAAACTTCATTAAATTAGCAGCACAATGGAATAGTGAACTACACACCAATGTCTCAGCCGCGCAAATAAAATCGCACATAGTATCTATTAGACATGTCAGTGCGGCGGCGAGCCATTGGGAAGTTCAGTATAAATATGCAATGAGAATCTATGTGGCTCCCAGACGAGCGTTTCACATGGGAATGTCTCCGTGGGGTGAGTGCCCCAAATGTGGAGAAGCTGGAGCCACATTAGGCCATATGTTTTGGACATGTGTGGTGGTGGAGAAATTCTGGAAATTACTGTTGTTGGTGGTGTCCAAACTGTGGAATACAAAATGGTTCTACGATGCTGGGCTATTGCTTGGAAACCCTAGACTGTTGAAGCCCAGTCCTAAAGGATTTAAAAAATTTGTGACTAAAGCGACAATCATTTCCAAACAAGTCATCTTAGCAGAATGGATTTCGCATAAAGCGCCTAAGCTACAACAATGGCGGACTCGCATGTTACTATTGATGCGCCTAGAACGGGCTGGACTATATGACTTGGAATCGAAAGAAGGGAGGGATTTTCAGCAGTGCTGGGGTCCCTTCTGGATGACGCTCACGCCTAGAGCACGTGGCCATCTGTTGAATCTATAATTGTAGAGAAGTGTATATAACAGTAAGGTTGGTTAAGAGAAGATGTGTCCGGTTGGGGAGAAAAAAAGGGGGGGGGGGGGGGAAAGGGGGGGGGGAGACAAAGTTGTTGTAAAATGATTGATGGTTGTCTGTGGTGTTGTGCAAATTTACAGTTTGTAATTTCGGAATGTTGTTCATCAATAAAAATGATTTAAACATAAACTCAATGCATTTGGTGTGAATCTACAATTGAAGAGTTCAATTGATGCTCCCCATCTAAAATTTCTGCATTACAGCACAGAGTGTGACTTTTTGTGATTCGAGTTTTGTGATCTATGTGATTAATTGCCCATGCCCTAGCGTTTATGTGGGCAGGACTCAGTGGGTGATTTGTCTTCATGTGAATAAACATAAAAACCATATTCATATGAAGAAAGAAACAGTACCTTTAGATCTCTGTAGCTCACTCTGTACAAGACATTAGATGGCAGGTGATAGATCATGTACCAACCTGAACATGTATACATTGGAGGAAAGGAGAAACAGGGGTGACTTGATACAGACGTTCAAATATTTGAAAGGCATTAATCCGCAAACAAACATTTTCCAGAGACGGGAAAGCAGTAGTACTAGAGGACATGAACTGAGGATGAAGGGGGGCAGACTCAGGAGTAATGTCAGGAAGTAATTTTTCACGGAAAGGGTGGTTGATACATGAAATGCCCTCCCGTGGGAGATGGTGGAAATAAAAGCGGTAATGGAATTCAAACATGAGTGGGATAAACACAAAGGAATCCTGTTTAGAAGGAATGGATCCAAGGAATCTTAGCGGAGATTGGGTGGCAACACCGGTAATTGGGAAGTTTAAACAGTGCTGGGCAGACTTCTATGGTCTATGCCCTGATTGTGACTAAATAGATATGGAGGGGCTACAGTGTAAATTTAAAGGGGCTTCAATGTTAGCTTCAGAACTTTTAGTACAAGAACGGTGTTTGGCAGACTTCTACGGTCTGTGCCTTGCATAGCATGTAAAATGAGTTTATCTTGTTGGGCAGACTGGATGGACCGTACAGCGAATGCTACATACCTGTAGCAGGTATTCTCTGAGGACAGCAGGCTGATTGTTCTCACTGATGGGTGATGTCCACGGCAGCCCCTCCAATCGGAACATTTTACTAGCAAAGGCCTTTGCTAGTCCTCGCGCGCCGATGCGCACCGCGCATGCGCGGCCATCTTCCCGCCCGAACCGGCTCGTGTTCGTCAGTCCCATATGTAGCAAGACAAAACAAGGGAAGACACAACTCCAAAGGGGAGGCGGGTGGGTTTGTGAGAACAATCAGCCTGCTGTCCTCGGAGAATACCTTCTACAGGTATGTAGCATTCGCTTTCTCCGAGGACAAGCAGGCTGCTTGTTCTTACTGATGGGGTATCCCTAGCCCCCAGGCTCACTCAAAACAACAAATATGGTCAATTGGGGCCTCGCAACGGCGAGGACATAACTGAGATTGACCTAACAATTTTTCCAACTAACTGAGAGTGTAGCCTGGAACAGAATAAACATGGGCCTAGGGGGGTGGAGTTGGATTCTAAACCCCGAACAGATTCTGAAGCACTGACTGCCCGAACCGACTGTCGCGTCCGGTATCCTGCTGCAAGCAGTAATGAGATGTGAATGTGTTGGCAGATGACCACGTCGCAGCTTTGCAGATCTCTTCAATAGTGGCTGACTTCAAGTGGGCCACTGACGCAGCCATGGCTCTAACATTATGAGCCGTGACATGACCCTCAAGAGCCAGCCCAGCCTGGGCGTAAGTGAAGGAAATGCAATCTGCTAGCCAATTGGATATGGTGCGTTTCCCCACAGCCACTCCCCTCCTGTTGGGATCAAAAGAAACAAACAATTGGGCGGACTGTCTGTTGGGCTGTGTCCGCTCCAGATAGAAGGCCAATGCTCTCTTGCAGTCCAATGTGTGCAGCTGACATTCAGCAGGGCAGGAATGAGGACGGGGAAAAAATATTGGCAAGACAATTGACTGGTTCAGATGGAACTCCGACACTACCTTTGGCAAGAACTTAGCGTGAGTGCGGAGGACTACTCTGTTATGATGAAATTTGGTGTAAGGGGCCTGGGCTACCAGGGCCTGAAGCTCACTGACTCTACCAGCTGAAGTAACTGCCACCAAGAAAATGACCTTCCAGGTCAAGTACTTCAGATGGCAGGAGTTCAGTGGCTCAAAAGGAGGTTTCATCAGCTGGGTGAGAACGACATTGAGATCCCATGACACTGTAGGAGGTTTGACTGGGGGCTTTGACAAAAGCAAACCTCTCATGAAGCGAACAACTAAAGGCTGTCCTGAGATCGGCTTACCTTCCACATGGTAATGGTATGCACTGATTGCGCTAAGGTGAACCCTTACAGAGTTGGTCTTGAGACCAGACTCAGACAAGTGCAGAAGGTATTCAAGCAGGGTCTGTGTAGGACAAGAGCGAGGAGCTAGGGCCTTGCTGTCACACCAGACGGCAAACCTCCTCCATAGAAAGAAGTAACTCCTCTTAGTGGAATCTTTCCTGGAAGCAAGCAAGATGCGGGAGACACTCTCTGACAGACCCAAAGAGGCAAAGTCTATGCTCTCAACATCCAGGCCGTGAGAGCCAGAGACTGGAGGTTGGGATGCAGAAGCGCCCCTTCGTCCTGTGTGATGAGGGTCGGAAAACACTCCAATCTCCACGGTTCTTCGGAGGACAACTCCAGAAGAAGAGGGAACCAGATCTGACGCGGCCAAAAGGGAGCAATCAGAATCATGGTGCCTCGGTCTTGCTTGAGTTTCAACAAAGTCTTCCCCACCAGAGGTATGGGAGGATAAGCATAGAGCAGACCTTCCCCCCAGTCCAGGAGGAAGGCATCCGATGCCAGTCTGCCGTCGGCCTGAAGCCTGGAACAGAACTGAGGGACCTTGTGGTTGGCTCGAGATGCAAAGAGATCTACCAAGGGGGTGCCCCACGCTTGGAAGATCTGGCGCACCACTCGGGAGTTGAGCGACCATTCGTGAGGTTGCATAATCCTGCTCAGTCTGTCGGCCAGACTGTTGTTTACGCCTGCCAGATATGTGGCTTGGAGCACCATGCCGAGACGGCGAGCCCAGAGCCACATGCTGACGGCTTCCTGACACAGGGGGCGAGATCCGGTGCCCCCCTGCTTGTTGATGTAATACACGACAACCTGGTTGTCTGTCTGAATTTGGATAATTTGGTGGGCCAACCGATCTCTGAAAGCCTTCAGAGTGTTCCAGACCGCTCGTAACTCCAGAAGATTGATCTGCAGATCGCGTTCCTGGAGGGACCAGCTTCCCTGGGTGTGAAGCCCATCGACATGAGCTCCCCACCCCAGGAGAGACGCATCCGTAGTCAGCACTTTTTGTGGCTGAGGAATTTGGAAAGGGCGTCCCAGAGTCAAATTGGACCAAATCGTCCACCAATACAGGGATTTGAGAAAACTCGTGGACAGGTGGATCACGTCTTCTAGGTCCCCAGCAGCCTGAAACCACTGGGAAGCTAGGGTTCATTGAGCAGATCGCATGTGAAGGTGGGCCATGGGAGTCACATGAACTGTGAAGGCCATGTGGCCCAGCAATCTCAACATCTGCCGAGCTGTGATCTGCTGGGACGCTCGCACCCGCGAGACGAGGAACAACAAGTTGTTGGCTCTCGTCTCTGGGAGATAGGCACGAGCCGTCCGAGAATCCAGCAGAGCTCCTATGAATTCGAGTCTCTGTACTGGGAGAAGATGGGACTTTGGATAATTTATCACAAACCCCAGTAGCTCCAGGAGGCGAATAGTCATCTGCATGGACTGTAGAGCTCCTGCCTCGGATGTGTTCTTCACCAGCCAATCGTCGAGATAGGGGAACACGTGCACTCCCAGCCTGCGAAGCGCCGCTGTTACTACAGCCAAGCACTTCGTTAACACTCTGGGCGCAGAGGCGAGCCCAAAGGGTAGCACACAGTACTGGAAGTGACGTGTGCCCAGCTGAAATCGCAGATACTGTCTGTGAGCTGGCAGTATCGGGATGTGCGTGTAGGCGTCCTTCAAGTCCAGAGAGCATAGCCAGTCGTTTTCCTGAATCATGGGAAGAAGGGTGCTCAGGGAAAGCATCCTAAACTTTTCCTTGACCAGATATTTGTTCAGGGCCCTTAGGTCTAGGATGGGACGCATCCCCCGTTTTCTTTTCCACAAGGAAAATTTCTTCAGGTATATTAGTGAAAGAAGAAGGACTAAAAAGGGAATTGTGAGACTAAAAGATACAGCGAACCGCTATGTAGATAATGATGAAGAAAAAGCCAATTTACTAAATAGATACTTTTGTTCGGTTTTCACTGAAGAAAATCCTGGAGAAGGACCGCGAGGGACTGGCAAAAGTACACCTGAGAATGGCATGGATATAGCACCGTTCACGGAAGAGAGTGTGTATCAACAACTTGGAAAGCTAAAGGTGGACAAAGCCATGGGACCGGACGGGATCCACCCCAGAATATTGAGGGAGCTCAGAGAGGTCCTGGCGGGTCCTCTTAAAGATTTGTTTAATAAATCCTTGGAGACTGGAGAGGTTCCGAGGGACTGGAGAACGGCGGAGGTGGTACCTCTTCACAAAAGTGGTGATAGGGAAGAAGCTGGAAACTACAGGCCGGTAAGCCTCACTTCGGTTATTGGAAAAGTAATGGAAGCCATGCTGAAGGAAAGGATAGTGAATTTCCTAGAAGCCAACAAGCTGCAAGATCTGAGACAAGGTAAAATTATGTATCATACCTGATAATTTTCTTTCCATTAATCATAGCTGATCAATCCATAGACTGGTGGGTTGTGTCCATCTACCAGCAGGTGGAGATAGAGAGCAATCCTTTTGCCTCCCTATATGTGGTCATGTGCTGCCGGAAACTCCTCAGTATGTCGATATCCAAGCTCCATCCGCAGGACTCAGCACTTAGAGAATTACACCCACAAAGGGACACTCTGCCCAGCTCACCACCGCCGAAATGGGGGAGGGGAATTAACCCAGCTCATCCCCACACAAGTGGGGGAGGGAATCCGTCCAGCTCATCCCCGCGGAGCGGGGTAGGGACACCACACCCGCCGATGCGGGGGGATCTGGCTTATCCTGCAACCGCAACCGCGGGAGGAGCTGACTGACCCTAACACCGCCGAAGCGGGAGGGGTACAAAGCTGCCCTACTGCCGCACGAAGCGGGAGGGAGCGCCGGCAGAATTTAAGTCTCAATCCAGCCCCGTAAAACGGAGGGGAGAGGAATGCAGCAGCTCACTGTAACACAAATTCGTCTCAACTCTTGAAGAATCCATTGAAAAACTTGAACACGAAGTCCTCCTGAACAGGAACTGAAGACTAAACTTGAACCTGAAATGCAACCAGAATATAAACAATACAGATATCTGGGAGGGGCTATGGATTGATCAGCTATGATTAATGGAAAGAAAATTATCAGGTATGATACATAATTTTACCTTCCATATCATCATGCTGATCAATCCATAGACTGGTGGGATGTACCGAAGCAGTACTCACCCAGGGCGGGACATAGAAATCCCTGACCGCAACACTGAAGCTCCAAACCGGGCCTCCGCCCGAGCAGCCACAGTCAAGCGGTAATGCCTGGAGAAGGTATGGGCCGATGCCCAAGTTGCCGCTTTGCAAATCTCTTCCAAGGAGACGGACCCGGCCTCTGCCATCGAGGCCGCCTGAGCTCTAGTGGAGTGAGCCTTCAGCTGGATAGGCGGCACCTTCCCCGCGGCCACATAAGCCGCTGCAATGGCTTCCTTGACCCATCTTGCCACTGTAGGCTTAGCAGCCTGCAGACCCTTACGAGGACCTGCAAACAGGACAAACAGATGATCCGACTTCCGGAAATCATTGGTCACTTCCAAGTATCTGATGATGACTCGTCTCACATCCAGATATTTGAGAGCAGAGTATTCCTCTGGGTAGTCCTCCCTACGAAAGGAAGGGAGACAGAGCTGCTGATTCACATGGAAGCGAGAAACAATCTTGGGCAGGAAGGAAGGCACTGTGCGAATAGACACTCCTGCCTCAGTGAACTGCAGAAAAGGCTCTCGACATGAGAGTGCCTGGAGCTCGGAAACTCTTCTGGCTGAAGTGATAGCCACCAAAAGACTGCTTTCAACGTCAGGTCTTTCAGAGATGCCCTTGACAAGGGTTCAAAAGGCGGCTTCTGCAAGGCTCTTAGCACCAGGTTGAGATTCCACGCAGGCACCACTGAGTGCAGAGGAGGGCACAGGTGATTAACTCCCTTGAGAAAGCGCACCACATCTGGCTGCGAAGCCAGGGAAGCACCCTTCAGGCGGCCCCTGAAGCAAGCCAGAGCCGCTACCTGGACTTTAAGGGAACTGAGCGACAGGCCTTTCTCCAGACCTTCTTGCAGGAACGCCAACACTGAAGAAATTGGAGCAGTGAAGGGAGAAAGTGAGCCTGCTTCACACCACGCTGCAAAGGTACGCCAAACCCTGGCGTAAGCAGTAGAAGTAGAGTGCTTCCTCGCTCTCAGCATAGTGGCGATGACCTTGTCTGAGAAGCCCTTCTTTCTCAGACGCTGCCGCTCAATAGCCAGGCCGTAAGACCAAAGGGGGAGGGATCCTCCATCACCACGGGACCCTGATGCAACAGGCGCTGCTCCACTGGCAGCCGCAGAGGATCGTCGACTGAGAGCCTGATCAAGTCCGCATACCAGGGACGTCTGGGCCAGTCCGGACCCACCAGCATTATCCGGCCCGGATGCTTTGCCACCCGGTCTAGCACCCTGCCCAACATGGGCCAGGGCGGGAACACATACAGAAGCTCTTGTGTCGGCCACTGTTGGAGAAGAGCATCTACTCCCAGGGATCGAGGGTCCCGTCCTCTGCTGAAAAAGCGCGGCACTTGGCAATTGGCCGATGACGCCATCAGATCTAGGCTCGGCTGGCCCCAGCGCTTTGTGATGTCCAAGAACGCCTGAGCAGATAGCTGCCACTCTCCGGGATCCAAGGTATGGCGACTGAGAAAGTCCGCCTTGACATTCATGACTCCGGCAATGTGGGCCGCAGACAGCTGTTCCAGGTTCGCTTCCGCCCACTGGCATAGATTCATGGCCTCCTTGGCTAGAGGGGCGCTCTTGGTACCTCCCTGGCGGTTGACATAGGCTACAGCCGTGGCATTGTCCGACAGGACCCGTACTGGCTTCAACGCCAGTACCGGGATGAACTCCAAAAGCGCCAACCGAATGGCTCTGAGTTCCAGGAGGTTGATAGACCACTTTGCCTCTGCAGGAGACCAGAGCCCCTGCGCTGTCCTTCCCAAGCAGTGGGCTCCCCAGCCCGACAAAGAGGCGTCCGTCGTGACGACAATCCACTCCGGGGTCACAAGAGGCATCCCTGCAGACTACTTGTCTGTCTGCAGCCACCAGCTCAGCGCCTTGCGCACTGCTGGGTCCAAGGGAAGGCGCACAGCATAATCCTCCGACACCGGAGTCCAGCGCTGCAGCAGAGAGTGTTGTAGTGGTCTCATATGAGCCCTGGCCCAGGGCACTACTTCCATCGTGGCCGTCATAGAGCCCAACAGCTGCACATAGTCCCAAGCCCGAAGAGGAGAGGCTACTAGGAACTGGTCCACCTGAGCCTGAAGTTTGAGAATCCGATTGCCTGGCAGGAACACTCTGCCCACTTGGGTGTCGAATCGAACTCCCAGATACTCCAGAGTCTGAGTCGGGCGCAGCTGGCTCTTCTCCCAGTTGATGATCCACCCCAGGGAGCTCAAAAGAGCAATCACCCGGTCCACAGCCTTGCCGCACTCTGCATAAGAGGGGGCTCGGATCAACCAGTCGTCCAGATAAGGATGGACTTGTACTCCTTCCTTTCGCAGGAAGGCCGCGATGACCACCATTACTTTGGAGAAGGTCCGCGGAGCAGTAGCCAACCCGAAAGGGAGGGCTCTGAACTGGAAGTGTCGGCCCAGGACTGCAAAACGCAGAAAGCGTTGATGAGGAGGCCAGATGGGAATATGCAGGTACGCTTCCTTGATGTCCATGGAAGCCAAGAACTCCCCTGCCTTCACTGCCGCTATAACAGAGCGGAGAGTCTCCATGCGAAAGTGCTGCACTTTCAAGGCCCGATTGACCCCTTTGAGGTCGAGGATAGGCCGGACAGAACCTCCTTTCTTTGGTACCACAAAGTAAATGGAGTAACGTCCCTTGCCAATCTGATTTTCTGGCACCGGAACGACCGCACCCAGGCGTATCAGGTTGTCCAAGGTCTGCTGCATTGCCACAGCTTTGACCGGAGACTTGCAGGGAGAGAGTACAAACCCGTCTCTTAAGGGTCGGCAGAACTCTAGCTTGTAGCCGTCTCTGATGACTTCCAGAACCCAAGCGTCTGAAGTTACCCTGGTCCACTTGCCCAGAAACGAGGACAGGCGTCCTTCAATCTGCACTGGGCCATGGACCAGGGCCCCGTCATTGGGTACGAGACCCTAGGGGAGGACCGGAGGGCGCACCTCCGGGACGGCGGTCTCTGCGAAAGGAATGCTGCTTGGGGGAGAAGTTCCTTTTGAAGGAAGAGGGGGCAGAGGAGCCCGACTTGCCCGGGCGGTACCGACGGGCTTCCTGAAACCGTCCTCTGGAGTTACCAGGGCGAGCACCACTGGCCCGAGCCCTGACCTCTGGTAACCTCTTGCCCTTAGACGTGCCGAGATCGGTCACAATTTTGTCCAGCTCGACCCCAAAGAGCAGCTTGCCTTTAAAAGGCAACTTAGCCAGGCGGGACTTAGATGCGTGGTCAGCAGACCACTGCTTCAGCCAAAGCCACCGCCGCGCAGAGACTGTCTGAGCCATACCTTTAGCCGAGGCTCTCAAGACATCATACAGTAAGTCTGCCAAATAAGCCAGGCCCGATTCCAGGGCCGGCCAGTCAGCCCTCAAGGAAGGATCCGAGGGGGAAGCCCGCTGCACAATCGTCAGGCACGCCCTGGCCACATAGGAGCCACAAACTGAGGCCTGCAAACTTAAAGCAGCCGCCTCGAAGGACGACCTTAAGGCCGCCTCCAATCTTCTGTCTTGGGCGTCCTTTAGGGCCGTGCCACCTTCCACCGGCAACGCCGTTTTCTTAGTCACCGCAGTGATTAAGGAATCCACGGTAGGCCAAAGAAAGGTCTCCCGTTCACTTTCAGGCAAAGGATAGAGGCGGGACATAGCCCTAGCCACTTTGAGGCTCGCTTCCGGGACATCCCATTGAGCCGAAATCAAGGTGCGCATGGCATCATGCACGTGGAAGGTTCTAGGCGGGCGCTTTCTCCCCAGCATAATGGCGGAGCCAACAGGGGTTGAGGGAGAGACGTCCTCTGGAGAGGAAATCTTCAAAATGCTCATGGCCTGCATTAACAGGTTGGGCAAGTCCTCTGAGTGAAAGATCCGCGCTGCAGAGGGGTCATCCGCTCCATCCGAGCGGGAATCTGTCTCCTCCAAGGAATCCCCAAAGGACCGTTGGGAGAACTCAGAAATGCTGCCCTCATCTACATCAGAGGAGACAGAGTCCTCTAAGGCCTGGAAATCCACCCGAGGGCGTTTACTTCCGGGGGCCTCAATCCCTTTATCAGACAAGGGAGCAGGGGCAGCGTTTTGCATAAGGAAGGCCTGATGCAGCAGCAAAATAAACTCGGGGGAGAAACCCCCCAGACTGTGCACTTCAGCAGCCTGGGCCACAGCCCTAGACGCACCCTCAACCGGCGCTCGCAAGCGCGGGGGGAGAAACATGCTGCGCATCAAAGATGGCGTCCGGCACGACACTCCGCGAAGGAGCCGCGCGGGAAGAACGGCGCTTAACTTTAGCCGCTTTTCTGCCGTCGCCCAAATGAAGGGCGGCCATGGCATTAACGTCTCCAACCTCAAGGGCGGCCCAAGAAGAAGCCGTCCGAGCAGCGTGGCCGGCCAAGATGGCGGAGGCGAGCAGCGGGGGATGGGCGTTTATGGCGGGAAAAACCGCCACACACCGGAGGAAGAACCGGGACACTGACCGGCCTCCAAACTGACACCCAACAAGGGCGAATCAGACTTTAAAACCCCTGCATCCCCGCTAGACGCGCACACACGGTCCGGGGAGCGATTCTTAGCGCCCTCGCCCTCCGACGCCATCAGCCACGTGGAGATCAATCGGGGAACCCCCTGCCCGCTATGAAAAGGGAAAATTACCTGCTTTCCGCTCCGAGCTGTAACGACCTGGTGTCCCAGTGAGTAGCTGCAATAAACGTTTAAATAAACGTCGAAATAAACGCCCTTAAGGACGTCCAAAATTTTTTTTTTTTTTTTTAAACGGAGCCAGCGGGAGGGGGTAGAAAAGGAGGGACCTGGCACCACCAGGTTTGCACTTGCTCAAGAAGAGCCCTCAACCCAGGCACTCAACAAAACCTAAAAATTAGGCTTGGAGGCCTAGCCAGAGCTGCTGCTGTGTGTGACCACCACCTGCTGAGATAGAGAACATACTGAGGAGTTTCCGGCAGCACATGACCACATATAGGGAGGCAAAAGGATTGCTCTCTATCTCCACCTGCTGGTAGATGGACACAACCCACCAGTCTATGGATTGATCAGCATGATGATATGGAACATGGTTTTACCAGAGGGAAATCGTGCCAAACGAATCTCATTGAATTCTTTGATTGGGTAACTGGAGAACTGAATCATCGACGTGCTATAGACGTAATCTACTTAGATTTTAGCAAAGGCTTTTGACACGGTTCCTGACAGGAGGCTCTTAAATAAACTCGATGGGCTGAAGATAGGTCCTGAAGTGGTGAAATGGATTAGGAACTGGTTGACGGACAGACGACAGAGGGTGGTGGTAAATGGAGTTCGCTCGGAGGAGGGAAAGGTGAGTAGCGGAGTGCCTCAGGGATCGGTGCTGGGGCCGATTCTGTTCAATATATTTGTGAGTGACATTGCCAAAGGGTTAGAAGGTAAAGTTTGCCTATTTGCGGATGATAATAAGATTTGCAACAGAGTGGACGCCCGGGAGGGAGTGGAAAGCATGAAAAGGGATCTGAGGAAGCTAGAAGAATGGTCTGAGGTTTGGCAATTAAATTCAATGCGAAGAAATGCAAAGTGATGCATTTAGGGAGGAGAAACCCACGAGAGACGTATGTGTTAGGCGGGGAGAGTCTGATAGGTACTGAGGGGGAGAGGGATCTTGGGGTGATAGTATCCGAGGATCTGAAAGCGACGAAACAGTGTGACAAGGCGGTGGCCGTAGCGAGATGGTTGCTAGGCTGTATAGACAGAGGTGTGATCAGCAGAAGAAAGGAAGTGTTGATGCCCCTGTACAAGTCGTTGGTGAGGCCCCAACTGGAGTATTGTGTTCAGTTTTGGAGGCCGTACCTTGCGAAGGATGTTTAAAAAATGGAAGCGGTGCAAAGAAAAGCTACGAGAATGGTATGGGATTTGCGTTCCAAGACGTATGACCAAAGACTTGCTGACCTGAACATGTATACCCTGGAGGAAAGGAGGAACAGGGGTGATATAATACAGACGTTCAAATACTTGAAAGGTATTAATCCGCAAAAAAAATCTTTTCCGGAGATGGGAATGCGGTAGAACGAGAGGACATGAAATGAGATTGAAGGGGGGCAGACTCAAAAAAGATGTCAGGAAGTATTTTTTCACGGAGAGGGTGGTGGATGCTTGGAGAACTCTTTTATTAAAAGAAACGCAAAACAATACTTCAACAAAAGTATGTACAAGCAATAAAAAACTCCCACATATCTCCTAGACCCTAAACACCTATACAAAGCCAACTAAACCCCCCCCCTAAAAAACCCCACCCTATACCAAACCTCCCCTATGGAGGTTTCAAATGAACATGTTTCCACCACACATTTGCCTTCTGTAACCCTTCCGTCACCCGTTCCCATTTAGCCACCTCTTGAACTCCCCTAATTATGTCCCAACTAACCTGTTCAGCCAACCTATAGTCCTGGTGCAGGGACACCCCACACCGAGCCATCCAAAGGTAAAACCTGAGTATTACCGAAATGATAAACTCCGTCACCGGATCCAAACCCCCACTTCGCTGCTGCCGCCCATAGACCCAATCAGCATAGGAGTACAACCGGAAGCTAGAAATGTGCAAAAGCGATGCCACTCTATCCCCCACGGTCCTTGAAAAGGGGCAATCCCGCAAAAAATGGTCCATTGTTTCCTCCGTACCCACACATTCCCCCCTTGGACAATCCCGATCCTGCAGAGTCCTATAGTTGAGATTTCCTCTCACATACAATTTCCATGAAAGGACAGCCAAGCAATGTCCCTGTACTTAGGTGGAATCCGCCTCGATGTCACCAATAGCAAGCCCTGCCGCAGCACCGACCCAGGTGCATCTCGGAGTGTCAGGGGTGCTGAAAAGGCCTGGGCCCGCACCCTTTCCACCCATACCTCCCTACTCCCTGCCTTAATTTCCTCCACCGTGATCCCCAGACTCTTACCAACCGAACCAACATCCAATAGTACCCTACCTGCATGGGTGCCCCCTTCTTTAAAGCCGCCACCCTTCCCCCCATCCGCCATGGAATCCAAATCTTTCCCACCATAACAAGACACTTTGTGCCCACCCTGGCGGGTCCCTACCCACTGCCCGTCCCAAATTAAACTGGAGGAACAGGGAACTGAAAAATACACTGGGTTCACCATTCCACCCCGCCATCCTTCCGGGGTAAGTATGTAATGTTCCGTTTAACCGGGTTCAGCCGATTCCCCCACAGTAGTTGGAAAAACACACTATACAGGGTAGTATACAGTGTGCTGGCACCAAACAAATATAACTGAGAAACAGGAACATGGGCACCAGGTGCCTCTTAATCAGCTGAACCCCGGTCAGACATTGTCATCCTCCAGCCTTTCCATCTGTCAACCTTGACTGTAGCTGCCTGGATGCACCGCTGCCAGTTAAAAGATGCATAATCTCCTTGATCAAATAAACCCCTAACACTCTCATTCTGGCAATTGCGGCCGGAAACCCCCCTCCCAAAGCAAATGCCAGCCCTGGTGGACCCACCCATAAACTCTGACTTTTCTGGAAATTAATCAGTGACCCCGAGGCCCGTGAGTAACTGGAAATCAACTCCTGCAACTTCTCCCCCTCCCTTGGATCCGCCACCCCACACTGTGATGTCATCTGCGTAAGCTACCACCCTCAAATGACACCCTGTACTCACCTCCACCCCCCGAAATCCCTCCCTCCCTCCCTGCTCTAAACGCCTAACAAAGGGATCTATTGCGAAGGTGTATAACAGAGGACTGAGGGGACACCCTTGCCGAACCCCTGCTGTGACCCCAAAACTCTTCCCTTTCCAACCATTTACCAGAGGAAAACAACTGGCCCCAGTGTAAAGTAACTGTAACTGTGCCACCCAATCCCTTGGAAATCCATAATGCTCTAACAACCTCCAAAGAAAAAACCACTGAACCCTATCAAAAGCTTTATCTTGGTCTAAAGCCACCACCAACCTCCCGTTCCCCTCCCCCCGGCTGTGCTCTCGACCCTCCCTAACCCCATGCAGCCGCCTCCAAGACCCCCCTCCCCTTAACCCCACACTGCTGTGAGACTGCCACCACTTCCTGGACCACTGACTTCATCCTTTTTAAGAGCATGTGTGCAAAAATTTTCCTGTCCCCATTCAACAAGGCGATAGGACGCCAGTTCAACAGGGACCCAGGATCTTTCCCTTTACTAAGCAAAACTAATGCTGCCTCTGTCAGAGATTGGGGCAGAATCCCCTGCTGTCGTGCGGCTTCCCAGACCTGCAACAGAATTGGAGCCAGATGGACCTTAAAAGTTTGGTAATATTCAGCCGTCAGGCCATCTGGCCCTGGAGCCGTTCTTTTCCGTAAGGCCCCGATGGCCTCCTCCACTTCCCCCAGTGTCCAGGGACGCGACAGGGCCTGGAGATGGGGCCCTCCCTTTCCCACCCCTGGTGTCCCGTCAATATAGTGTCCCATCACCTCCTGATCCAAGTGTCCTCCCGAAAAAAAACGTGCAAAATGTTCTCCTACTACCTTCAAAAATCTCCTCCTTCGAAACCTGCACTACCCCCCTTGCGTCCCTTAACCCTCCCACCACCCTAACGCTCCCTCCGCTCCTTACAACAGACAAACGGATCAGGACTAATCAATTTCCCGAAATCACGTTCATAAAGCAGGAGGCATATCTATCGTATTGGACCTTCTCTAACTGCGCTTGCAGTTCCAGGATATCCTCCCGCTACCCCCTGTGGAGAGGAAATAATCCCTGCGTTTCTTAAGTGCCGTTCCTAACCTCGTCCTTTTCCCGTCCTTCCCTTCTTGCCTGTTGGGTAAAAAATCTCCTCGTGCGCTTTTGACTACCTCCCACCATTCTCCAATAGAGGGAAAAATACCCTGGATGGAGAGCTGATCCTCCAAGAAGGCCCGATACTCCTCCTGCATTCTCATATCTGCTACCCATTTAAGGTTGAGCCGCCATAAACCCCTTCCTGGCCTATGCCCCGCCCAACCTCCTACCTCAATTAACACCAGCTTATGGTCCGAGAAGTCTACGTCCACTAATCTGGGGCCCTGCCCGCATGCCCCTTCCCGAACCAAAAATCTATCTATCCTACTCTTACACTGACCCCGTGAAATGTGAACCCTGTACCTCAGGGGAATGTTCTATGTGCACATCAACCAGCCCTGCCCTTTCATTATCCCGGCCAAACGTACCCCATCATACCTCACCTGCGGCTGTCCTCCCCCCACTATCCTGCCTCCTTAAAATAGTATAAAAATCCCCCCCCCCAAACCACCTGACGTGCTGTATAGAGATAAGGTTTAACTTTCCCAAACAACGAGGAACGTTCCTTCTTACTTTGAGGCCCGTAAATATTAATAATCCGCAACGCCACCCCGTGCCACAACACATCTAACACCAAACACCTCCCTATACCTAACTCTATCACTTTTTGAATATCTACATTATGTGTTTTAAATAAGATCCCTACCCCCCCCATACCTTTCTCCTGCCAAACCCCAAACCGAAGGTCCCCATCTCCAGGCCCGTTGTGCCCGCCTAATCGCTTCTAGCGTTTGTAGCCGTGTTTCCTGAAGCAGAATACAGTCTGCCTGTATCTTAGAGAGGCCATCAAAGGCCAAACATTGCGCCCTCTGGGAAGCCACACTCGCCACATTCAATGTGGCAAACAAAAAAACAATTCCTGCCATTACCATCACTGAGTAGAAGGTATCCCTCTGCTCACCTCCTTCCTGCATATCTGCCCTCTGCAGCACCCCACTACCAACGCCCTGCACCCCTTCTGCAGAATCCCTTCCTTCCTCTGCCCAATCCCGAACACCAAGTTTAAAACCCTTATCCTTCCCTTCCACCTCCCCTCCTCCTTTCTTCCTCCCCTTCTTCTTCTTAGAGTCATCCAAACCACCATCTCCCCTCTCACAAAAGAAGGCCCCCACCCCCCCCTCCCCTACTTGCTCCCTAACTCTGAGCTGCTCCCCTGCCCCCCCCACCCCCCTTACCTCATTCCATCACCCCCTTTTACCCTGTTCCTGTCTAGATCTGATCCTATCAGACCGCCTCTTAATCCCTTCTCCTTCTCCTGTCCCCTTCTCCTCCACTCCCTCTACTTCCAACCCCCCCCCCCTCCTACTTCGTTCCCAACCCCTACCATCCGGACCTTCCCCCCCTTCTTCTTACACTACCACCCTCTCCCTGTTCCACCTCAAATTTCCTCTTCCCTTCATCCCCCCCCCAGGGACTCCCTCTCCCTCCCCTCCCCCACCGTCCTCGATCTCCTCCTCCCTACCTTCCTCTTCCAGAATCTGAAAACGGTTCTCCAGCCTACACTCCTGTGATCCAAATCCCGAGCCACCCAACTCCTCCCTACCCTTCCCCTCAGCCCCCCTTTGTTTCTTACGAACTTGAACCCAACCCCCTTCTCCCTCCCCCCGTTCCCTCACCTGTTCCTCCTCCTCCCGTACCCCTGAAACCTCATTCCTCCCTCCTCCCCTTCTGCCGCTTCCCTACTCCCTGTACCTCCGGGCCCTGACCCTGAAACCGCCCTCCCCCCACCCCCCCCTCCTGGACCAAACCTCCCCCGGCCCCCACCCTCTTCCCCCTCATTATGAAAAGCCCTCGGGCAGTTCCGAAAAGCATGCCCCATATCCCCACAAAGATTGCACCGGATAAAGGAACATTCTTCCGAAAGATGATCCTTAGACCCACACTTTTGCACACACTGCTGTACCGGGCAGGACATGCTAAAGTGGCGGAAAGACCCCACAACCTAAAACATTGTCTTGGCTGTCCTTTATAGAAGCACAGGATCCTATCTCTCCCGATAAAAGCTGCCGAGGGAATATGCGGACCACCTGACCCACCTGTTTAAGCCTAACTAAAGCCCCCCACCCCCCTGCCCAGTACTCTACTTGGATCCGGGAGCTTGGTTAGTGGAGTTCTCAATTCAGCATACGCTGAACCCAGAAGGCCAGGTCCGCTGCTGAGATGGATTCATTCCGGGACTAAAAGGGTCACCTGCACCAGATCAGGTCTGCTTATCGGAATCACCCCTATAATTTCTCCATTCCCCCCCTCCCTCGAACTTCTTCGTACTTTCCCAAAACACCTCCATCCCCCTTTGAGTCAAAAAACTAACATCATATTCCGGAATGTTAGCCGGGTGGATGCAAGCATATAAATCTTCTGGAAATAAACCTAGCCCTAGTACCAACTGCAAAACCTTATCCCGGGATGGCATACCCCCCTCCCCACCCATTTGAGCTGAACGACATTCCGGCGTTTGGGGATCTGCCCTGCCCCCTCCCTCCTCCTCCAAACCTGTCTCCCCCCTACCCGCAAAACCTAACCTCCCCCTCCCCTGCTCTCCTTCCCCCCTCCCACAGCCGCAAAGATACCGGTCTCTTTCCCTCCCCACCCCGCTCTTCCTGACCTGGAACCGTCCCGACCATCCAAACCCATGCCCTTCTCCAACTGCCCCTTCTGAGTTGTCCCCACGCCCCACCCTCTATCTTCTGCAGCCTGCCCAGGCCCCACCCCCTCCCTTCCTCCCCCCTCCTCTGATCACAGACTGCCACCTCCATAGCTTCAAAAGTACACCCATTCTGTCCCCTTCTCTTACCAATCCCCCACCCTGCTCATCCACCCCATCCAAAGCCTTCCCCCCCAAGTCCAAACTGAAACCATTTACTAGACTGTCACTGTTCTCCAGATTTTGTCCACAGGGGAGATCCCTGCTTATCTGTTCGAAGAATCTTGCACTGCTGCTCCTCTGAATATCCTGCTGCTCAGGCTCCTCTGCTCCCAGCTGCTGTCTGTGCATTCTGCTCAGAAGGGTCCCTGCACGAGACCAGTCACTGTGTTATAAGAGGAATTTCCCCTTGCTTCCTCCTGATTGGCAGAAACCACCTGTCTTTCCAGCTCTGGAAGGCAGGATTCCGCAGAGCCTGCTTGCCCAGCTGCAGCTACTTCTTGTAACTTAGCAACAGCTCCTGCACTCAGGGAAACGTAGAGTGCACCGTGTTTGCAAGCAGAGCTCTTCTGCTGGCAACAGTTCTTCCCAGTGTTGCCAGGTGGCGGTTTTACCGCCCAATTGGGCGGTTTTCCGCGACCGCCGCGGGGAAATTTTTGCCTGCGGCGGGTTGCGGTTTTTTTGGCTGTTTTTGGCCTTCAGGGCGGTTTTTTTCGGCCGCGGGGGGGCGGGGTAGTGACGTTTTTGGGTGGGGGTTAATGACGTTTTGGGCGGGGTTAGTGACGTCGGAGGCGGGGCGATGACGTGGGAGGCGGGGCCGATGACGTGGGAGGCGGGGCGATGACGGGGAGGCGGGGCCGGTGAGTGGGAGGCGGGCCGGTGACGTGGGAGGCGGGGCGGTGACGGCGGGGGCGGGGTTGATGACGGCGGGCGGGGGTGATGACGCGGGGGTGGGGGTGTCAGGGGCGGGGTTTGTGTTTGGGGGGTTTTGGGCTGTTTTTGGGCTCCATCGGGCTGGAAAAAAATTTCCACCTGGCAACCCTGGTTCTTCCACAAATGCACCTTCAACCAGAGTAAAACTGTCCTTTGTACCTTCTCCTGTCCTGCCTTCTTCAGGAAACTTCTTTCTGCAAGACTAGGAACACTTGTCTGGAGCTCTTGTATGAAAAAGTCTCTATCTCTGGTTTCCATAGCCTGCAATGTGTAGGAGCCTTTTGAAGCTCTTTCTCTGTCCTTGTAGGCTCCAGAGATACTAGGGACTCCTGCTGCCTCCTCCCTCTCATTACCAGAAGCAGCCATCACAGTAAGTGCACCAGAATCTGTTGACTTGCTAAGCCCTTCATAAATTGCAGTGTATGTCCAGTGTTTGTAGCTGGCAAGTCCTCACTCACACACACTGTTGTTGAAAAAGTTCTGCTATATATACTGGGGAAACCTGACTCTGAGATTTTGCTGGCCTTGTGCCATTCTCTCCGGTTTATGTAAAGTTCCCTTAAGGGATTATCAGTATTCTTCTTTAATGAAACCAAAGTCTTTCTTTGTGTTGAAGCTGCTTTAACAAACGAGCTTCTTTCTTGTAAATGTCCTGTTTATCTCCTGGGGCCAGCCTAGTCATGGCTTTTGCCATCTTCAGCCGTTTCCCCTGCTCCTCTATGTCTTTCTCCAGGGCTTTAATCTTTCGCACCCTTTGTACCACTTCTTCAGCCAAGTGCCCGGTCCTTCACTCACCGACCGTACACCATCCTCCCTGTCTTCACCTCCTCCCTCCGACCAATCACTATCATAGTCCTGTATGCCCGGACCCGGCTGAAGCTCCTGGTGTACCACCATCGGCTCCTCTCCTTCCACCGTCTGGAGGCCCGAGGCCCTCCCTATCCACCTCCCCCCTCCATGTTCTTCAGGCTCCCTTTCCGGAAACCGCTGGGTCATGGAGGAGGTACCTGTTACCTCTTCATCTCGGAGACGCTGAGCCCTGCGGTCCACAGGCTCCTTTCTCTGCTCCCCGAGGCTGGACTGAGCTGCACACAACCCTTCCGGGCCTTCTGGTCTGAAGGGCCCAGAGGCCCCATGTCCTGGGCCTTTCCTGGGAAACTCTTCCCCGGGCCTCTCTGCCCACCTGGGGAAGGAGCCAGCCCAGCACCCTTCCTGCTCTCTAGAGACCGAGCCTTCAAGCACACGTCCTTCTCTCACCAAGTCTAGGCTGGAATGCCCTCCCGCGGGAGGTGGTGGAAATGAAAACGGTAACGGAATTCAAACATGCGTGGGATATGCAAAGGAATCCTGTGCAGCAGGAATGGATCCTCAGAAGCTTAGCTGAAATTGGGTGGCGGAGCAGGGGGGGGAAGAGGGGTTGGTGTTGGGAGGCTAGGATAGGGGAGGGCAGACTTATACGGTCTGTACCAGAGCCGGTGATGGGAGACGGGACTGGTGGTTGGGAGGCGGGAAATACTGCTGGGCAGACTTATACGGTCTGTGCCCTGAAAAAGACAGGTACAAATTCAAGATATGAGTTATCGGGCAGACTAGATGGATCATGCAGGTCTTTTTCTGCCGTCATCTACTATGTTACTATGTTACTATGTTAGGAAGTACCTGGAATAGAATCCCAGCCCTTCTTGCCCGGATGGCACGGGCTCGACCGCATTGGCGCTGAGAAGGGCGGAGAGTTCCTCTGCAAGTACCTGCTTGTGCTGGAAGCTGTAAGACTGAGCCCCGGTGGGCAATTTGGAGGTTTGGAGGCCAAATTGGGGTGTATCCTTGCCGGACAATTTGAAGAACCCAACGGTCGGAGGTTATCAGAGGCCACCTTTGGTGAAAAACTTTCAACCTCCCCCCGACCGGCAGGTCGCCCGGCACTGACACGTTGATGTCGGCTATGCTCTGCTGGAGCCAGTCAAAAGCTCGCCCCCTGCTTTTGCTGGGGAGCCGTGGGGCCTTGCTGAGGTGCACGCTGCTGACGAGAGCGAGCGCTGGGGCTTAGCCTGGGCCGCAGGCGGTGTCGAGAAGGAGGGTTGACCTACGCTTACCAGAAGAGTAGGGAACAGTCTTCCTTCCCCCATAAAAACGTCTACCTGTGGAGGTAGAAGCTGAAGGCTGCCGGCGGGAGAACTTGTCGAAAGCGGTATCCCGTTGGTGGAGCTGCTCTACCACCTGTTCGACCTTCTCTCCAAAAATATTGTCGCTCGGCAAGGCGAGTCTGCAATCCGCTGCTGGATCCTATTCTCCAGGTCGGAGGCACGCAGCTATGAGAGTCTGCGCATCACCACACCTTGAGCAGCGGCCCTGGGATGCAACATCAAAGGTATCATATACCCCTCTGGCCAGGAATTTTCTGCACGCCTTCAGCTGCCTGACCACCTCCTGAAATGGCTTGGCTTGCTCAGGAGGGAGCTTGTCCACCAAGCCCGCCAACTGCGCACATTGTTCCGCATGTGTATGCTTGTGTAGAGCTGGTAAGACTGGATTTTGGCCACGAGCATAGAAGAATGGTAAGCCTTCCTTCCAAGGAGTCTAAGGTTCTAGAGCCTTGCCCGGGGCGCCGAAGCATGCTCCCTAGAACTCTTAGCCTCTTTAGGGCCAGATCCACAAAACCCAGAGTCGTGAGGCAAACTGAGTGTGCATCAGCTCTGGGTCCCCATGGATCCGGTACTGGGACTCGATCTTCTTGGGAATGTGGGGATTACTTAGAGGCTTGGTCCAGTTCACCAGCAATGCCTTTTTTAGGACATGATGCATGGGTACTATGGACGCTTCCTTAGGTGGAGAAGGATAGTCCAGGAGCTCAAACATTTCAGTCCTCCACAAACCACCGGGAAGGGGATGGCTGTAGACATCTCCCGGACAAAGGCCGCAAAAGACAGACTCTCGGGAGGAGAAAGCTGCCTTTCAGGGGAGGGAGTGGGATCAGAAGGAAGGCCATCAGACTCCTCGTCAGAGAAATATCTGATGTCCTCCTCTCCTCCCACGAGGCCTCACCATCGGTATCAGACACAAGTTCATGAACCTGTGTCTGAAGCCGTGCCCGGCTCGACTCCGTGGAAACACGGCCACGGGTGAGTGAGAGTCGAGAGGTAGACTCCCTCGCCAGGTAGACGTCGTCGGGGAGCCTTCCTGGGAGGCGACCGCAGTCGGTACCGCACGCGGCACCGATGTCGGAGACCTCACCCGGGCAAGGGGCCAGCCGGTGCTCACTCGACGGTACCGGTAGCGCAAGCACCCCGGTACCGGAGGGGAAGGGCGCAACAGCTCTCCCAGGATCTCTGGAAGAAGGCCTGGAGACTCGTGCAGGCGGCTGTGGAGAAAAGAATAGAAGCCGATGCAGGCGTCGAGGTCAGAGTCTGTTCCGGGCGTGGAGGCTGTTCCGGGCTGTCCAAGGTGGAGCGCATCGACACCTCCTGAACAGAGGGTGAGCGGTCCTCTCGGTGCCAATGCCTACTGGGTGCCGACTCCTCGGCGACCCAGAGCTCTCGGTACGATGCGGGAAGGAGACCGGTGTCGATGCTTCTTTGACTTTTTCAAACAAAGCATGTCACCGGAACTTCCCGGTACCGACGAGGAGGACGTAGAATCCAACCGTCGCTTCCTCGGGGCCGAGCGAAGAAGGTCGGTCTCGGGGGGGCTGTACCGCAGGAGCCCTCAGGGTAGGGGGAGACCCACCCGAAGGCTCACCGCCACCAGCAGGGGAATGGACAGCCCTCCCTCACTCCGGTCGAAGCACCACCGTCCGACGACATCGCACTAGTGGAGGTCCCGGTACCACCAATGCCGACGCAGCCTTCTGATGTCTCGGTACGACGATGCAGAGGGTCGATGCCTCGATGCAGTCGATACAGTCGATGCCGAGGTCGGAGGTCTTGACGCTGTTCGACGACGATGCACTCGATACCCCGGTGCTGTTGCCGACGAAGAGCCCGAGAACAACACGTTCCACTGGGCCAATCTCGCTATCCGAGTCCTTTTCTGTAAATGGCGCAAAGACTACAGGCCTGCGGGCGGTGCCCAGCTCCCAGACACTGAAGACACGATGCGTGCCTATCAGTGAGCGAGATTACCCGGGCGCACGGGTGCACTTCTTGAAGCCGCTGGGAGACTTCGATTACAGGGCGCAAAAATCACGCCGGCGAATCAAAACTCGTAATTGCGGTAAAGGCACCAAAAGAGGGAGAGAAAAAAACTCGAAACCGAGGCCTCAAAAGGGCCTACCCGAAAACGAAAGTAAACTTAACGGGCAAAAAAACTGGAAATAGGGAAGGGGAAAAGACCAAAAAGACTTTCTCCAAATACTTTTTTTTTTTTTTTTTAAGCAAAAAGCTGAAAGACGAGCGAGGGTCAACTTAAGGGGCGCGAACGGCGCAAACACGACCGTCCCGAGCGCGGACAAAAGAAGACTGACGAACACGAGCCGGTTCGGGCGGGAAGACGGCCGCGCATGCGCGGTGCGCATCGGCGCGCGAGGACTAGCAAAGGCCTTTGCTAGTAAAGTGTTCGATTGGAGGGGCTGCCGTGGACGACCATCAGTGAGAACAAGCCGATGCTGTCCTCGGGAAAGGTCTTTTCTGCCATCATTTACTATGTACTAAACCTCATTACCATAAGGTTGGATGAATTTATTAATTTTATATACGTTTTGTATAAAGTGTT